>NC_067473.1:29689853-29989853 GCF_947179515.1 Apodemus sylvaticus
AATGTTTATAGAAATAGTGTCATTTGGGAGATGAAATTAAGTGTGACAGATTGGGAGGAGTTTAGAAAAAATATTAGCATGTTGGATCTTCAGCAGCTGTCTTCCTAGAGGCATGCAATGTTAGGCAAAATGAAATTTCTCTAAGCTCCATAGAGGACTGTTATCCATAGAAATCTGAGTGGGGCACACTCTAGGGTTCCTGACAGCCTATTTTCTTTGTGGAGATGAATTGCTCCATTAGCATCTAAACTCGAAGCCATCATGAGGCTTCTCTTTCTCCCTCTCTCCTTTTGTTTATCTGTGAAGAACTTGTACAGAAAACCCATTGCTTCCCTGAAAGTCAGTTAATAATTTTTTTCAACCCAGATGACAACACTGAATTTCTTTAGTCACTTATGGATACATAATAGGAAAAGAATAACACTATGCTACAGCAAAGCTAAGTTCTTTTTTTTTTTTTATTCTTCAACACAGACTAATACAACCTATTATTGCCCCAAAGCCACGTTTGCGAGCTGCATTTCCTTTTGACTGATTTTTGTGAGGATATAAATAATATTACTTAGACAGTCTCTTACTTTCTTTCTCTCCTTTTCTCCAAGGAAGGAAACATGTCTGACAAGAGCGACCTAAAAGCTGAGTTGGAGCGCAAAAAGCAGCGCTTAGCACAGATAAGGGAGGAGAAGAAACGGAAGGAAGAGGAGAGGAAAAAGAAAGAGGTGAGGTTGGAATCGGGTTGCTGTGGGGTAAAAGGATCCCTGGGGTCTGAGGAACAAGTCACCTGGACAAAACAGGACCCCCTTTGGGAATTCTCGAGAAATTTAAATAAAACATGTGAACATATCTACACACTCTGAAGAGGAAGTGCATTTCTACTGGGTAAGTGCTGTCAGGAATTACCTAAGCAGTGGATAGTGGGTGACTCAAAAGTCCCAAGCCAGAGTTCACTCCAGATTTGAGTAGAACTCTGGAAGTAGTCTGGAAGTAGTCTGTGATCCCTCTGCGGGTGGCTGCTCTTTAATTCCCTCAGAGATTTGTTCTCCTAGCCTTATATTGGGAACAATGATTGGTTTATTTTATGCAACATCTAAGATTAGGAATTTCCTTCTTGCTCTCTGCCTGGAGCCTAGGATATAGTTTATACTTGTGTTAGTTTTAAGGGAAAAAATTCTATGTACTAATTTCTGTGGGTTTATTTTTGCAAGAAACTACCAGTGCAATTATTTTAAAAGAGAAAAGAGAAAACAGCGCTAGTGGATTTCAGTTTATTCCTGCACACAATGCATTTCCACTGGTCAATAAAAATCCTTGGCTCGGGGAAGTGGGCCAAGGTAGGAAGGGGGATGGATAGCAAAGAATAGTGTCCGCGGCTATGGCATTGGGGGTTCTAGAGACCTTATGCTGTGGCCCTTCTTCATGTTGACAAACAGCAAGTTCTGGTAAACTCATGGGTCAAAGACACTTAACCCCAAATTCAAAGCCTGTCTGTCCTATGTCTTCTTTCCCCCTCTCAATCCAAGAAATGATTTATTCTTTCATTCTCCAATGTGTTGTGACAGTTTAGAAATGGTGCATTTGATGAACAAAAACCAGATGTCAAAGATATTTGTCAATAGTCTTTTAGAAAGAAATCTTCGTACAGTATGATATCCCTGCATTTAAGAGAAGCCAGAACTTCCCCCACACACAGGATTTTTTTTTCTTTCAGAAAAAGGTATACTTTGGTGCCTCGTGATCTAAATAGATGCCGCTTCATTCTAGAAGTTTAAAAGAGTAAAACAGCAGATTTACAATGTTTATTATTTTCCAACAAAGGAAGGAGTAATTGCAGTTACAGTTGAGCCTTCTGACTTCCCCCACCTCTCCGTGCCTTACACTTTGATTGATGTGATAGTGTGTTTGTCCTTGATATTCTGCATAATGGTTTTCCCTGCAAGATCTTTGCTGTTATGTATGCAGGCTGTGGGTGAAATAGAGGTGAGAACTGACACGGATGGCTCTTCATTTGTACCGGAAGCCCAAAAAAGCATTAGGTAATTATGTTTCCCTTCTCTCAAATGTCAACAGTTACTGTATCTTCAAAGCACCTGCTATTCCTTGCTAATAATGGGTTTCCTTTTAAACTGACATTCTAACATCCAAATTGAATTTCATGGAATTACTATGAAGTATGATGTGATATAAGAAATCTGGTTCCAAATTAGAGTGTCTGTTCCTTCATTTTTGTTTTTTATGTTTTGGGAGAATCGTGGGCCAACAAGCAGATCAAGGCTAGTATTTATTATTATTATTATTATTATTATTATTATTATTATTATTAACTATTGGTACACCAAGCAGTTTTGCAAAGTAAAGTTATCACCTTCTGCCCAGCAAAGATTGCTCCTGGAGCATGGGAGGTAGGTAGTGCTTCTGGCCTCCATATGCCTCTAGAATCCGAGCTACAGAAGGTCTTACTCTTCTTATTCTTTAACGGACAGGGTAGCTCAATATCACAAGGACAATTCCGTGTCCATCACTCTGACTTTCAGTTCCATTCTGAAAGTTCAAATCAGGGCTCAATTTTGGGGGTGCTGGCTCTATCATAATTAAAGCATGCCTTGGCTTTGAATATCCTCTCTGCCCAATCCATCATCCCTCGGGAAGTTCTTTCTTTTGTATCATGTAAGCATCTGTGTTTTATAAAGCTCAACTCTGTCTATTTGGTGAGTGACTATGTCAGGGCCACAGTAACCATGTGAAGCTCCTTCGCTAATTCCACCACGTGGGTCCCAGTGATTGAGTTTGAGACAATCAGGCTACTTACAGAAGGGTTTATTTGGGACTTACATTTTCAGAGAGATAAGAAACTGCCACCACCATGGCAGGTGGGGCGGGAACAGGGCAACAGGAAAAGGTGATAGCTCACAGACTCACAGCTCAAGCAAGAAACAGAAAGCGTGAACTTGGGTTGGTGGAGGCTTCTGAAACCTCAAAGCCCACCTTCAGTGACGTTCTTTAACCAGCAAGACCACATACCCTTATGCCTCCCCGAGCAGTGTCGTCCATTTGAGGCGCAAGTATTGAATCCTGGCAATATGGGTGACATCTCATTAAAACCAATGACCCTGTGGAGCCACCATTCTCTGTTTAAATATCCTTGGCAGACAGTCTGGCTCTGTTTGTTTTGAGCAGCCAGTGTCATCAGACGCTATTAAGCCTGCTGACATTACATGTGGCTCAGAAACTTGGTTCTGCCTTTTACAGAATGGCCTTTAGTGTGGGCCTCTGGGAACTCGTCTTCTTGACAGTTCTGTATAGATTCCAAATGCTAGTAGAGAGAAATGGCTCAGTGACTCCTAATAACTTTTCTTCAAGTTTTTTTTTTTTTTTTGACCAAGTACCTGACAAAGGCCGCTTAAGAAGGGATCAGTTTGGTTCAGTTTAAGGGATAAAGCCAGAGACTGTCCTACCTAGGGATCCATTCCATCTGCCGACACCAAACCTCCACACTATTGCTGATGCCAAGAAGCGCTTGCTGACAGGAGCCTGGTATGGCTGTTCCATGAGAGGTTCTACCAGCACCCGACTAATACAGATTCAGATACGCATAGCCAACCATCAGACTGAGCCTGGGGACCCCAATGGAAGAGTTAGGGGAAGGCTTGAAGGAACTGATGGGGATTGCAACCCCATAGAAAGAATAATACCAGCTAACAGGGCCACCTAGAGCTCCCAAGGACTAAACCGCCAACCAAAGAGTATACATGGAGGAACCCATGGCTCCAGATGCATATGTAGCAGAGGATGGCCTTGTCTGACATAAATGAGTGGGGAGGCCCTTGGTCTTGTCGAGGCTTGATGCCCCAGCGTAAGGGATGCTAAAGCTGTGAGGTGGGCATGGGTGAGTGGGTGGAGGAGCACCCTCATAGAGGCAAAGGGGAGGGAGAAGAGGGGGAATAGGATGAGGATTTGTGGAGGGGTAACTGGGTAGAGGGATATCATTTGAAATGTAAAGGAATAAAATGGTTAATAAAAATAAATAAAATAACATATAGATGCTTTTTTAAAAAAAAAGTTGGGGGGGGGGGGATAAAGCTTTTCCAGATGGGAAAGACATGGTAGCAAATGCTACTTTCCTTGTGGTGACAAGAGCAGAGGACATCTCTCGTTACCCTGTGTCCACAGGTAGGCAGAGAGAGATGAATGGTGGTCCCCCATTTGCATTCTCCTTTTTATTGAGCTTGGAACACCAGCCCATCCTGGGACAGTGCTGCACACAGTCGACACATGTCTTTCTCTCTGGGCACACCCTCACTGACATGGCTGTGCGGCTCTTAGGTGATGATAATGTCCATCCATATGCCAATCAAGATTAACCACCTCAGTGAGAAACAGTTCTTACTGTGCTTCTGAGATCAGCGATGAGGGAGCGAAGAGCCCAGAAAATAGATGCACACAGATCCTTTGATCAGGATGGGATCTTAGAATCTAAGAATGTTATCTTTAATGATTTGCTTATTTTTAAAATGTGTACGTGTCTGTATGTCTGTCTGTGTGTGTGTGTGTAAGTACATTTAGAAGCAGCTTCTTAGAGCCCAGTGGTATAGAATCCACCCCCCAGCCTGAGTTAGAAGTATTTGTGAGCCATTGGATGTGGGTCCTAGAACCCAAATTTGGCAACTCTGAAAACTCAGCTCTCTTAGCTGCTGAACTATCCCTCCAGCCCAGAGGTTTCAGTAGTTTATATATGAAAGGAACTAATTTATTTTGATCTTTTTCAAATGAAGAAATAAGCTCCGTGTACAAAAGACCAGCTCTCCTCTGTCTCTAGCTTTATGGAGGAGCCCGTGGCCACCCTCTTCCTTCTAACTCAGATCCAAGGCATCATTCTGTTCCCTCAGGCTGCTAGGATCTTCAGTATGGAGAAGTGTGACAAAACTCTTTTCTTCCCCTCTTCTTTCTCTCTAAAACCACATTCCAGTAGAAGTAACCTATAGTTTCTGTAGATGATATTCTGGAGACCAAACATATTTCCTGCTTTGGATTTTATTTTTCAAATTTGGAAATGCCTACACAGGCACAAGTTGGACATGTGTTAGGAGACCTAAGTTCATACACAAGAATTCCTCAGAAACACTTTATACACGTAGGCAATAGATATTTTGTACAATGTCTACAGTAACCTTTTTCAAAAACAAAATTTCATGGTATGGCATTCTGTATTCCGGAATCATGTCGACATTCAGAACCTTTGAGATATTGGAATATTGTGCATTTCAGCTTGGGGACGCTCAATCGGTATGTGCACATTCCTCTATGGACTACAGAAATTTACTCTATTTCTCTGACGTCATCCTTCACCTGCTCATTAATTTCACACACCCGCACATCTTTCTCTTTCCATCTGTGATGTTCCTCACTATGGAAAGCTACCTCTGACCCATCTAAATACAGGAATCTACAGGGGTAAGAAATCTATACTGATTTCTATTTTTATTTTGTGTCTAACACATGTTTTCCCACATAGTATATGCTGAACAGAAATAGACATGAAAGCTATTTGAGGCAGGTACTGAAGACGCTGATCTTGGCATTATAATACCATGAGGAGTTCTATTCTGCAAATTGGTGAGGATCTCTGACCTCAAGGTTATGCCGGGTTTGCACCAACTGCCACCATTCCTGACACCTGAGCTAAGATGTTCTGATTTTTATGTTTGTTGAAAGGAATTAGAAATTGGCTTAAGAATTTAAGTTTGACGTTTTATAAACATGGGCCCATATTTTAAATGAAACAAATAGATTCAGAATTAAAAAGGAGCAAAGTGCCCTTTGGTGCGAACCTGGGTGGCTTCCTGTCTACGATGATGGAGAGAGGAGGGAATTAGGGCCACCTGGGTAGATTATCCCCAACAGTGGAGAAAATTACACAGGGAAAACTCACTTTCTGCTCCCTTGGATACCAGTTGATTTCTTGGCTGTGGTGTTAAGGTTGAAATCTGATTTTAAAATAAATATAGTGGCCAGCATTTAAGAGACAGGCCCAATTTCATGAAACCTTGGCTTCAGTTCAGTGAGGTGAGTTGGACGGGGGCCACCCTGAAGTTCTTTTTCATCTGACCTTGGTCTTAGGCTGAATTGCTAGAAACAGGGACAGACTGAGGCTTTCTACCCTGTCTTCACCTGTTCCCTAATGAATGTGGAAGTGTCTTTGAAAAGGGATTGACAACGCTCAACTGACAAATTTTCTTTCTTTGATTATCCTCTCTGGACCTCAGCTGTAATTAGCCTCACAAACAAAAATATCATTTGCTGGGAAAGACAACTTTTGGGTTTTTAATTACTAGTAATGCTAACTCGGTCCACAAGTCATTAAAACAGGACTCCAGTTCATACTGGAGAGAACCATAAGGTTTATCAGTTCATCTCTTGGCTACTAACCTCAGGCTCTTTGAAGAGATTATACTCTGTTTTGTTTAATGCACTGAGTGGTAACTGGCTTGTTTCTGTTAAGCCCTGGTTATCTAACTGCACAGTTCTTCTGGTCAGCTTTGGGCATAGATAACTTTCCTAAGTTTTTGTAAACCTAGGTAAACAGTTGCTCTCAGTATATTCCAGTTTATCGATTTGTTTTTTAAGAATTAAAAAAAAGCCAGAAATAAAGCTTGCAGGATGGCCAGGGGACAAAGCAGTTGACCCTCAAACCAGCTAACCTGAGGACAATCTCTGGAAGCCACCTCGAAACCAAGCTGTGCTAGCCCAGAGCACAAGCCTCAAGAAACTAAGAGAGACCCTGTCTCATTCAGGTCAAAGGAGAAAACTGACTTCCAAAAGTTGTATTCTGACTTCTACACTCAAACTGTATGATATGCAGGCACACGCCCAATCATACACACACACATACACACACACACACACATACACACACAGAGAGAGACAGAGACATACATACATAAAAACAGATAGAGACACAGAGAGACATACACCCTACTAAATACATAAGTAAGTAAGTAAATAAATAAATAAATAAATAAGAAATAAATAATAAAGGTGTGGGCTTGTGAGATGGCTCAGCAGGAATGGGCACTTGCCACAACGCATACTGACCTGAGTTTGAGCCCCAGATTCCACTGGAAGGAGAGAACCAGCTCCTGCAGGTTTCCTCTGACCTCTGCACACACGCCAGGGCACATGCTCACTCCCACTCTGCAGTCCTACCTAAATAAATAAACGTAAAAAGTTCACCTTGTAAAGGAAGACCAAGCGGTCAACGAGTGGAACACACACTTAGTACAGATGAAGTGAACATTTGCGGACACTGTTTTGGCACGATGTGTGCTGTCAATGATGACACATAAGTGTCTTAAAGGAATGACATTGAAAATTAGAATAAATCTCAAACCCCAAACAAGAGCAGTGTCTTTTCACACAGGATGCTTATGGCGGAAAGTTTGGTCCGCCATGCCCAAGTTCACTTAAAAGGGAAAGGCTAGGCAGATGATTTACTCTGTGAAGTCTTCGCTAATACCTATCATTTTCACCGATACTGTCTTCCTGAAATATGCCTTTTGTGGACAGAAATGGCCTTTGTAAGCTCCGAGTTTCTAGACTTCTAAGTATCTGTTTCTCACAGAAGTATTGTGAAGAAAGAGGTCCCTAAATGGAATGTAGTTGAAAGACATTAACCTAAGAAGTATATTCACCTGTGGTTCTATGACCATAAAATAATGCCTGCCACAGTCAGGTATTAATTCATTCATTAAACACATCGACACACGGATGAACACCTTGTGGTTAACAGAACAATTGTGCTGCCCTCAGTAAAACTGAGAGTTTGGTTGAGGCTCAGCTTGGCTCTGAAATACTATGCTACTCCGTGTAGCAATTCTAAGGTGGATTTTACTTTCTTTAGGTTTTGTTTTGTTTTGTTTGTTTGTTTTTTTGAAAACCTGTATTTCAACAGCGGCTGTAACACTTCTATTTTCTTTCATCTCTCCCTCCCCGCCCCATCCTTCTTAACTGTATAAAAAGTGAACATGGTTGGAGATCCTCATCCTATCGTCCTTTCTCTCAGCTCTGTCTTCGCTCCTCGTGTGCACTGACGTTGGAATATGCTTCAGTTGTTCCAATACCGTAATTGGAAAGGAGCGTGCATTTTCGTATCATCGTAGACTGAGACAGAATGGCCTTTTAAGAATGGGGAGTGTTGTGAAAAGGCTGAAATCTTCTAAGACTCTCTTCAGCTCTATTTAGATCCCAAATGACAGTTCTCTCCCTAACACCAGACAGACTGCACAAATGGAAGTATGCTTGAAGGCCAAGATGAATAGAAACAGAAGTGTTGAACCCAGAGCTACGTACAGGTACACACTGGTCTTATAATCAAGTTGGAGGATACTGTCTGGGGCAAAGCAAAACTCCCCTACATTATTTCTGTCTGAGGCACATGGAAATTAATTATGCTCATCAAGGCAATGCACTTGCTAGGATGCCCAATAACAATGAAGAATAAAGGACTTCTACTAATTAATAGGATAGTCGACTTGATAAGCTTCAAGAGAGCTTCGCTTGTACGGGATCATAAAAGTTGTTTGTGAAGTAGATACTAGTATTCTCCTGGTGTAGATTTGGGCAAGTACTCTTAGTTATAATTCCACTTAGAATACCTTTCCTTACCTTCCTTTTAAAAATATTTCAAGGGGCTGGAGAGATGGCTCAGTGGTTAAGAGCACTGACTGCTCTTCTGAAGGTCCTGAGTTCAAACCCCAGCAACCACATGGTGGCTCATAACCATCGGTGACGAGATCTGATGGTCTCTTCTGTAGTGTCTGAAGACAGCTACAGTGTACTTACATATAATAAATCTTTCAAAAAAATATTTCAAGTTATTATTTAAGAATTCCACACAGTGCAATTTTATCATCTCCTCCAAGGCCCATGCTATCTTCTGTTAAACTTATTAACTCATTTTGCTTCCCATATATTTTTGAGTGTGTGGCCATCCACTGAAGCATGGTCCTCATGCCTACATGCCAATACCATACTTTTAAAGAAAACTGATTCTCATCTCCTGATATCTATCAGCTCCCGATAGCTCCTCAGCTAGAGGTGACCTGTCATGCCCTCTTCCAACCAATACTGTGTTTTTCTTTGCCAGAGCTTACCCACAGTATGGGAATGTTGTCATAAGCACTACAAATTCATACTTGAAACTTCTCTGTTGGATCCATAAAACATTACTTCCGTATCTTTATAAGATTTCCAGCCGCTCTTTCTCAATGATCTATTGGCCTTGGAGAAAGGAGTGTATTTGGTGAAAAAAATCTTCAGAAAGCGTAAAGTAGATCTCTCCTATGACGCAGCTCTATCACTCTTGGACATATGTCCCAAAGACTCTATATTCTACTACAGAGATATTTGCTCACTCGTGCTCACTGCTACTCTATTGACAACAGTCAGGAACTCAAAACATCCTTGATGTTTATCAACTGATGAATGCATAATGACATTAGCTACATTTTCACAGTCAGGTTATTCAGCTGTCGAGAAAAAGGAAACGGTGACATCAGGGAAATAGAAGGGGTTGGAGGCAAACAATCATTCTGAAGGAGGTAACTCAGACCCAGTGGCTGTATGCTTGGAGTCTTTGCATATGTGTGCTCCATTTGAGATAACCATGGAGGTCAAGAAATGAGGTATGGGCTATGGGGAGGGGGCAGCTTCACAGGAGGGGAGGCAGGATGCAGTGGTATAATGGGGGAAATAATGAAACCTGAATGGCTCCAAGGAGTAAGGAATCAGAGGGCAGGACAGAGGAAGGAGTAGCAGGAGGGATGAAAGAACAGACACCAAAGTCCCCTGATTTTTATAGCTATCATTTTAGTTTGTCACCATTCTACAAAAAAAAAACAAAATACCAAAAAACAAAACAGAAACTAGGCATAAAATCTGAGTCCCACTCCCATTTGAGTTATGTTTTAGATAATTCATAAGAGGAACTCCTAAACAGAGTTTTGTTTTGTTTTATTTGCACTACGGTTTCTGAGAAAGTATTTTGAGTTAATGTGTTAATGGTTCCTGTGGAAATCTGAATCTAGGTTTTATTTGTTTGTTTTGTTTTGTTTTGTTTCTTTTGTTTCTTTTGTTTGTTTTGTTTGTTTTGTTTTTTGGTTTTTTTTGTTTTGTTTTTTTTTGTTGTTGTTTTTTTTTAGTTTTTTGGATTTGGTTTTTTCGAGACAGGGTTTCTCTGTGTAGCCTTGGCTGTCCTGGAACTCACTCTGTAGACCAGGCTAGCCTCGAATGCAGAAATCCGCCTGCCTCTGCCTCTCAGAGTGCTGGGATTACAGGCGTGTGCCACCACCGCCCGGCAAAGATTTATTTATTTCATGTATATGAGTACACAGTAGTTGTCTTCAGACACACCAGAAGAGGGCATTGGATCCCCATTACAGATGGTTGTGAGCCACCATGTGGTTGCTGGGAATTGAACTCAGGACCTCTGGAAAAACAGTCAGTGCTCTTAACCTCTGAGCCATCTCTCCAGCCCCTTGTTTTGTTTTTTGTTTTGTTTTTTGATTTTAAAGACCCATGGCAATAATGTATCCCCAGGCTTCCACCATAATGAGTTTCTATTACCAATAAAAAGAGTATAATTTATAGTTACCAATTTCTATAAGTAGCATTAGTTTTTACTTTTCAGCTAGATTCCAGAAATTTCTATGTCTGTAATATAGGTATTACTAAGAGGTACAGAGCAGGAACCAGTGTCCCAGAAGGAACATAGAGGCCAAAACAGACAAGATTTACTTTTAAAACAGCTCCATTCAGAAATAGTTTTGCCTTGTTGGGTCCTTCCAAAACCCTGAGAGAAAGTTTCTCATTTTATTTTTTTTTTATTCAATATATGCTTTATTTACATTTCAAGTGATTTTCCCTTTCCTGGATCCCTCCTCCCCAAAAGTCCCATAAGCCCTCTTCCCTCCCCCATCCCCCATCCACCCCTTCCCACTTCCCTGTCCTGGTATTCCTGATACTGCTGCACTGAGCTTTTCCAGGACCAGGAGCCACTCCTTCCTTCTTCTTGGGCATCATTTGATATGTGCATTGTATCTTGGGTATTCCAAGCTTCTAGGCTAATATCCATTTATCAGTGAGTATATACCATGAGTGTTCTTTTGAGACTGGGCTACCTCACTTAGGATGATGTTCTTCAGTTCCATCCATTTGTCTAAGAATTTCATGAATTCATTGTTTCTAATGGCTGAATAGTACTCCATTGTGTATATATACACATTTTCTGTATCCATTCCTCCGTTGAGGGACACCTGGGTTCTTTCCAGCTTCTGGCTATTATAAATAGGGCTGCTATGAACATAGTGGAGCATGTATCCTTATTACATGCTGGGGAATCCTCTGGGTATATGCCCAGGAGTCGTATAGCAGGGTCCTCTGGAAGTGAGGTGCCCAGTTTTCTGAGGAACTGCCAGACTGATTTCCAGAGTGGTTGTACCAATTTGCAACCCCCACCAGCAGTGGAGGGGTGTTCCTCTTTCTCCACATCCATGTCAGCTCCTGTTTTCTCCTGACTTTTTGATCTTACCCATTCTGACTGGTGTGAGGTTATTGCATTTTATTCGTTTTGTGTTTTGTGTGGCACGCAAGAGGTTCAAAGAACTCAAACTTGGGGAGTCAGACTTGGACGCAGGTGCCGTTACGTGCCTCTTACCAGTCTGGAAAACTTTCATACATGTCGTGTGGTAGATGTCGGTGGAAAGCCCTCAACCAAAAGAGAGAGCCCCTGTCAGTTATTAACGGAGCTGCTAGAGTGATTTTCATCCTCCACACATAATTATATCTATGGAGCGTCTCCTGGTCTTTGCTCTAGGTGTTTTCCACTTCGTCGAAGAAAATAGTAACCCTCAGTTATGTCACTAACTTTCCTTGCTGATATCAAATCTTTTAGGCAGATATGCAGCAGAAGAAAGAGCCCGTTCAAGATGACTCTGATCTGGATCGCAAACGACGGGAGACGGAAGCTTTGCTTCAGAGCATTGGCATATCACCGGAGCCCCCTCTAGGTACTTCCCCAAGCTTGCGTTTCTACTCCTCTTGCGTAGATACACCATATCCAGCATTACTCTGCTTTTAAGTGTTAGCTTTATTGTTGTTTTCTATGCTTAAAAAAAAATCTAGGGCTCACTGTCCTCATTGCATGTACCTGTTAGAACTGAGAGGCATGGGAGGAGGTGGCAGTGGAGCATACAGTCACCAGCAGTTGCTAATGTCACACTGGTTGATTATATGCTCATAATCTTCCCTTGTGTCACTAGTAGATTCTTTTATATTGTTGAGTGAGTATGTAGAAAACATCTTGGGATTTTTTTTTAAGCATCAAATTGCTTGTTGCCTCTGTTGGTGAACCCCAACCTCTCTTTGCCTATACAGATAATGTTAATCTGGTTATGAATACAATGAACACTACAGACATAGAATTTATTCCATGACGAAGATAGATGTCCAGTGGGAAATTTGTTTACATTCATTTGGCTCGTGTGTATATTGATTTCATTGTTAGTTGACATTTCCACTGCAACAGTTCCTCTTCCAACTCATTCATTTCTAGTTGATTGTCCATGAACCCTTTTGTCATGGAGGTCCGGGTATAGATCAATTTTTATTTTATTTGTTAAAGGTAGTTTGCATGAGCTTATTTTGCCACTATCTTGTGTGTCCTTCATGGGTTGATTTATTTTTTCTTTTCCTTATTTATCTTCCATACATCTAAAAATAATCTGAAGGTGTCTGTAAAACTACATAATATCCAATACATTAAAAATAAGACCACTTAAATTCTGCATAGGAATAAATATTATATCAGTGCCATTTAAATGTTTCATCTTTTAATTCTATTCTTGGATTCCATATTAAAATAAATTTCCCTTTATTCTTATAAATACTTAAATTAAGAAAGAAATTACCTATGTGAAGTAATCAATATAAGCAAGAAAAAGAATATATCCAACTTTATTGGTAAATATTATTTAGTGTATAACCATAAAACTAAAGTCCTACTAAAAACCATAACAGTGTATCTCAATTGCTTGTAAAAAAAAAAAAAAAGCATGTGTCTATTGCTATAATGAGCCCTCATAAAATTAGATTTTGTTTAACTTCTTATTATGCAAGGTGTAATCTACAGGGGATTTGGCTGGTGGATTTTCTTTGAGAAGTTGGCAAACCTCTTTGTACTTAGCTGACATGTGATGTAAATTAGACATCTATCGATCAATTATATTTTGGCTTCATAGCAGTCTGAAATGTTGTAGTTGCTATGTCAACACTGGTTAAACCCAGTAGAGGTATATCCAATCATCCCTTACCCTGCATAAAGCTGGTGATTAAATTTTAAAAACAAAATACTTGAGTATGCCCATTCTGCAACTACCTTCCATGCTACCCATTAATCCATTCCAAATTTATCATCTCCCCAACTTTCCCTCTGCCTTAGCATGCAGGGTAATCAGATAATTAATTGAAGAGCCACAAAGAAATGCCCAGTTCCTTGGCAATTCTATCACTGTGGTACAGAATTTGAGGGGAGAGACAATAAAAACCTGTTAAACCTTTACCCTATTAAATAAATAAAAGAAAATGTACATGACTGAAAGCAAATGGGATTCTATGTTCACGTATCGAAGCTTCTCTCTGCGCATGGCTTCCTTGGGATGTGTGATGAATCCCCTGAATTGCCTGGCCTGGAGCCTTTATGCCTATTTGGTGCAGCAAGTGGCTGATGGACATTTGACTTAGATGTGGAGGCTGCAGAAAGAAAACACACTTCTGCTTTCTTTGTTTTGTTTTGTTTTCCCTTTATTGTCCCTGCTCAGATGGTCAGCTGACCTGCATCTCTGAGCATCGCTCTTCCTCCCACCCCCATGGTGACAGTTCACTTCTGTTCTTATGTCAGCATCTGCAAGGGCTGCCAGGGACAAAGGAAAACAAGTCCCAAGTGAAGTAGAAAGTAGGGTGGGATGAAACCATTCATTAAATGTAAAAATAAAGCAGGCTGGCATTTTCCTTTGTTTTGAAAGAGATTTTTAAATTACCAGGTTCAACATTTCCCCTTCCCTCTGTCACATAGTCTTAGCACAGAGTTGTTTACCCACCATGAACCCATACGTTTCTCTCCAAATTAGACACTCAACAGATCTCTCACCACTTTTGAGCATTTAAAATTATTTAGGCTCTTCCAATTTCATGGAGTTTAAAGTTTTATAGACACCTCGTCTTTTAAATAGGTCACATCTATACTAACAAAATAAAGTGAAGAATTAGAATAAGCTGGATAGTTCCTACCTACCGAAGAAAGGTGGGTTGAACTATCTGGATAGCTATTGTGGTTCTCCATTTTACTTCGTTAGGTGGACATGGCCTTGGACTCCCCAAGTTAATTCTGTCTAAATTCATTTCAGACTTTCATTTTTCCAAAATATGAAAAATTCACTTGACTTTCTTCCTTTTCTTTCCTTTTTTTTTTCTTTATCCCATTTCTGTCTCTCCTGGCCATACAACCACTTTAATTTGGGCCCGTCTGTTTTGATTTGTCTGACACTGCTCTTCCCCAGTGCAGCCGCTGCATTTTTTAACATGGGATACCTGTTATTTTCATTATTTAGTCCCAACCCCTATGTCTCCCTCTTCGAAATCAGTGAGCACTCCCAGTGAAGCTGGAAGCCAAGACTCGGGCGATCTGGGGCCATTAACAAGGTAAGAATTGTCCTTCTTAAAGGCCATGGTGGTGTGTCAGTGTCGCAAGACAACACTGTTGAAATGCCTTCAGATGTGCATGCACCTGTTAAATCCTCCCCCATGCTTAATCCATGCTGAGATGCAATATTTAGTGACAGGTTGGTTCTTGTGACCCCTGGACATAACAATAGCATCCTTCTTTGGGTTGGCTCCTAAAGACCATGCACCGTCATTAGTCAACATTCCCATCAGCTTAGGCCAAAGAGAAAGAGGGAAGAACCAAAGTTCCAACGAACATATGCTTGGCTTTTCATTGTTCAGTTTGACTTGGTTTCTAACCCTACTCTTCATTTCTGAAGCTTCTAATTTATTTTCAAGAACTGACAACTGGGCAAACTCATTCGTCCAAGCTTTGTTTCTATTGTGAATTTTAGCAGGTGTTGACTGCCATTACTGAGGGAGTCAGCAACCAGATTTTTACTATACTCTGTGTGTTCAGAGGCTTCAGAGACAAGATGTGGGCATGCTCTGATTGGAGCACTTGAGGGATCTCTGAAAAGGAGAGGGTGGAGAGAAGAAAGACGCTAAGCTAGAGTTATGTCTCTGTTGAGATCGGGTCCTACGTCACTTGTGTCCCTTGGGATTCCCATATGCAGATGTGACCATGGTGATGATGTGTGTGAATGTGGAGTGGAGACTTGTAGGACCCTTTCAGTCAGCACTGCACTGTTCAGACGGCAGCTGGTCTTCCCCCGAGTTCCAGGAGTTTGAGCTCTGTAGCCACATGGACTCAATTTGTGGACGTCTCCCAGGTTTTCACAGGAAGCTAGGAATTACTTTCAATAAAAGAAGACATGAGCCTGTGCCCTGTGGCTGACAGCATGTGACCACCTTCTGATTCTTAATATGTGGCATTGTAAAATATTTGAATAACGCTTCTAATAAAGGAAGCAGGCACCCACTACACTGCACTCAAGACAAGCAAGCCTTTGGTTGTCAATGTACCTTTCAGTCTTTCACTCCCCACGGATCTTTCTAACTACCATAAGCTTTACTAAGAGAGATATGCAAAATTTTGTACTTTTATTTTTCCAAACAACCCATTTTCATATGCATTTTCTTCTTGAATTATACACTATTTCCCTAGAGACCAAGGCAATTTGTTTGGGAAAACTTTGACTAAGCAGAAACATTCAAAAGGCTGAGGCAGGAGGATCATGAATTCAAAGCCTGCTCTCTCTCTCTCTCTCTCTCTCTCTCTCTCTCTCTCTCTCTCTCTGTCTCTCTCTCTCTCTCTCTCACACACACACACACACATAGATACACACACATACATACACACACACACACACACACACACACAACAGGAAATACTCTGAAAACCATATAGACCTGCCCTGAGTTATACATTTGTATTTTCCTTTAGTAAGATCAGAAGTCCCTCGGGAGCACGTACTGAGTGGTGAGCTCAGACAAGAGCACCCTGTTTTCAGCAGGCCTCTGGAAGCAGTGGCACTGCGTTTGGTTTAAGAAGAATGGAAGACTTGTATGGGGGCAAAGCTGGTTATTTTAGCAAATTGCCCTTGTGATTTGGGGCAGCATATGTCTACTGTCATCTATTGCTTTGAATGTTTCAGAAGATCTTTGATGGGGTGACAGTAATAACTACATAGTTGGATAGGATTTAGCATTTATTCGAGAGCTGACATAATGCGGTCACATTTCTGGGGCTCCAGTGGCCTCTCCTTAAGACACTTGACTGTTTCTATACAAAGATGTGGCTGTGTCACTTTGCTCAGCTTTGAAGACTGCAAGTTGGCTGCATGAAATTCTATAACTGACTGCATAGATGATGAAGTCTCTTTGAAACCTTATTGCCCTGTGCTAAAAAAATTGACCTGTGCTGTCACCATCCTGGGGACAGTAGCAAGTACTGCTTCTCACAAGGCCCTTCTTTCCTTTCACCTTCTTAAAGGTGTGTGTGTGTGTATGTGTGTGTGTGTGTTTCATGTTTAAACCTAGTGAATTGCTTTAAAGGAAAGAGGCAGTTCCTTTTTGCCAGAGTCAAACTCTAGCGAGTTTCACTACTTTGTAGCCAAGTTTTGAAGGGAGTGTGTAGCTAAGAGCCAGAGAGCAAATCCCTGCAAAAGTCCACTTTCATTGTTACAAAAGAATTCAAGAAAATTGACAGTAAAAAATTCATTTCCAAAAACAAAACAATAAACAGTCAACACTACAACAACAACAACAACAAAAACTAGTATGAAGTCTATAGAATGAATTAGGAATATCTTAGGACACATTTGTCTTGTTTTGAATGTAAATTTCCAGACAGAAGTATGCTTTTGCTGTAGTAAAGTAGGCAAATGTTGCAGTATAGGAGAATATCCTCTTCCAGACGTTAGAATTCAATTTTTAATGTTTCTCCCTCATGTAGAAGTGACATTTTTGAAAAGTTACCATAGTTTTTAACACCTCCCAGTACCGCACACAGCCTGGGAAGGTGCTGACACCCCTGCATGCAGAAGTTTGCCTATTTGCTTAGAATACAAAATCTTTTAAAAGATGCAGGAATCCAGTTAGTACATCTGTTCGCAGCTCAAGGTGCACATAAATTCTGCTATTCCTTTGCCAGGATTTGAAGCTCAAACTGAAAATGTCTCCCAAGAGCCAGAAGAAAATTGCCGTACTTCATATCCCGCAATAAATACTGAATTGTAAATAGAAAAGTTTATCAAAGTCTCATTTTATTCATTCTGAGAGCAAAAATGTTTTAACTAAAAATACAAAATAATTCCCAATTATACCGATATGAATTAAATATTTTTAGACTTCAAGTGCTATAATTCATTTTATAATTTCTGATTTTGTTTTTATAATCCATGTCTCATTCGCATCTTCTACTTGGGATGTTTTCCTCCTTCTTTTGATTGATTTCAGAATAATCAATTATTTCTAAGTTAATAATATTGGGCAAATAACAGGCTCTTAGAATTGAAAATAAGTTATATTAATAAAGCAGTTGAAAGGGTAATTTTACTTATAAACATAGATATCGTTTTTTTAAATAAAAACCTTAATCTATACAACTAGAATATCACACCGTGCACAGAGGATGCTATGTGTTTGAAATGATTGATTGATAATTATTGGTAAAAAAAAATGCAAGAGTTGCTAATGTATAAAAAAATCAAAGGGGGGGGGCACAGGTATTACAGCACATAGAGAGGATGCTTTAAGAATCCAGACCCCTAGTCATAGGCTTAAGCCTAAGCAGTTTGCTCTGGATGATAAAAAATATTAATCTGAACCCTTTAAAACGTCCTCTATGCACTGCAGTTGAATAGAAGGTACTTCTCAGACCTTGAGAATGACTTCTGTTTATTCAACTTTGTGTCTTCCTTGAGAAATAATAGTTCTTTGAAAATGAGAACTGAATTTGAAGTTGACTCCATGAGGTAAGCATTTTGGGGATGATTTTGACTTGATGAGTCCATCACCTCATTTTTCTGGATCAACGTCATCACTGAGGCATGGTGAGCACTGGCCATTTTTTTTCAAGTTCACACAGAACAAACATAGTTGGAGTTCTTGTTTTGTCCCAGACTGATTTCCGTGAGCTTTCATAAGCTATGTCTGTATCTCACATTATCTCAGAGAACTCATATAAAGGCCTCCGAAGACCGTGCTGAAAATGAAGCAATCGAATCCTGGAAAAGAACTGGGAAGCACCATGACATAGTAACTGTGGATTTTAGATATTGTTGTTGTAATGATATGCTGGTTTTATATTTAGATATCTTACAAGCGGGAAGAGATTTTATTCAATTCTTCTCATGGAGGATGTATATGTCATTATCAGATTTGACATTTGCATTTATCTTCTTCCAAGTAACTGCATAAACATTTTTGAACACCAGGCCGAGGCTATATTTAAAGTCTTTGTCACTAGAGTTACCCAAGCCGTGTGCATGCGCCCTCGGGTAATGAAACAGAGATGAATCTATGTGCATGTATCTTCTGCCCATATTGATTCTTTTCTTTTACGTGGTTGGCTCATAAAGGACTCCATACTTACCCTCTTTCCCTGTTTTGGTGTGGGAATCTTTTCAATCTCAAAAAACTACAGCCAAACTAGCGTATGTGCTGCCCTGAAAAATATGCAAGGTCTATTGATCTCATAATTGAGGTTCACCAGGACCTCAAGTCCGAATCACAGTAGAATTTTTTAAAGTGATTCCACATGTAACAACCTCACAAGGTAATTGCAGAGTGTCTGGTCGCCTCTTATAACAATGCCAGTGTTTTCTGGCACACAGACCAAATAGTCAACATAGCCAGAAAAGAGGATCTCTGAGGTTTGTTTTTCATAAATGGAGTGCAGAATGATAATAACAGTAATTACCACTTTGTTGGGGTTTTTTTGGTTTGTTTGTTTGTTCATTGACTGTCTATAGTCTTAACATCAAGTTCTATTTTCAAAAAATAGGAATATTCTATCCCATCATAATTTTATTATAACATTTCATTTTTGTTTTTATTTATTTATCTCTGTATGTTTGTGTGTGTGTGTGTACACATGTGTGTGTACATGGGTGTGTTCTCATTGGTACTTAACACTTAAGCATGTGCATGTGAGTGTGAATGTGTGTAGGGAGGCCACAAGTTAATGTTAGGTTTCCTCTGCAATTGCTTTCCATCTCACTGCTTGAGACAAGGTCCATTACTGAACCTGAGCTCACCAATTCTGAAGGCTGGCTGGTCAGTGAGATGCCGTGATCCACCCGTCTCTGTGCCTCACCCCAACCACTGTTTGCAGACATGTGTAGCACATCTGGTTTTTATGGATTGCTGGGAATCTGAACTCTGTACCTAAAGTTTATGTGTCAGGAAACTTCTGACTGAGCCATCCCTCCAGCTATCTTATATTTTATTTTCAGTAATCACCATTGAAATATTGCCTGTGCATGTAATGTAATTATAAAACATAAACAAGTCAAAATAAGAACATTAAACATAATTGTCCTACCAGCAGCAATGAGCACCATACTGTATATTATTTCATATAATATCTATGGCATCTTATATACAATTTTATAAAAAAAATCAATAGCACCTGTATGTGTTATTTTTATAGTCAACTATCTTTACTTTTCTATTTCAACTTTTATCTTTACTCTAATATCAACATGATCTTCTAATTTCCTTAATTGCCCCAATATAAATACTCTAAAATACTTGGAATGGATGCCCGCCCTCCCATTTATCAGTACTGTTGTTTCAAAAAGTTCGAGCACTTTAACACTTAAGGAGACTTTCACAGAACGCTGTTAGTCCACTGGATGTCAGAGAAACTAAAGACACTGGTTTGAAGCTGACTAAATGTCGGTCTTATTGGGAGCATGAGAGAGCAGTCATCGGACTTCCATTCCTAGCTCCCAGGACTGACAACTCACAACTACTTGTAACTCTAGCTGCACAAGATCTAATGCCTTATTCTGACCTCTGAGGGCACCTGCATTCACATATTCATGTGCACATATAGGCACACACACACACACACACACACACACACAAACACACACACACACACACACAATTAAAACTAATAAAACATAAGCTGTTTTAAAAGTCACTCTCTTTGGCAGCTGAGATTATGATCTAGGACTTGTCGTCTCCTCTTGTAGCACATTAATTGATAAATTGAAATGCTGACCTCCTGCGGCTCTATCTTCAGGCAGACTGCACTGTGCCTCTAATATGGCACTACTCACAAACCAAGCATCTGTTTTGGCAGCGGATGCTGTGCCTCCTTCCAGAGAAACCACTTGCTTGGCAGTAGGTTCTGTGTAAGATTGGAGGGAACATGTCCTTGTGCGAGGCTGGAAATTCTTCATTTCATTTTGAGTTCAGCTCAAAGGGGCATCCCAGTGGCTTTCTATGGCCTCAGGGACACTGTGTATGAAGGCTTGGGTGCTAGGGAGAAGAGTCTGACAGAAAATAAAGAGGGAGGCTTTCGAAGAGGATCTGATAGAAGCATATATTGCAATGCACCAATTTTGTTCTAAGAAAAAATAATTTATAAGAAAATAATAAAAAATAAGAAAATCCTTATCTCCATCATTGCCAGTCCCAAATAAGGAAATAATTGGAACTGAGAGATGAAACATTAACTCATTATCTAAATACCAGCCTTACTTAACATCGTTTTAATGAATGTGACAGATTGATAGGATGGATTTTAAAATGCCCCTAATTATTTAGTGTTTTGCTTTTAGAAATGGCATTTAAAAAATTATGTATCTGAGTAAGACATTAACTTAAGATTTATGCTAGGCACTATATTTGTGTTAGCCTAAATTCTTTTCCTCATCTGATTTGGAGCTAGTGACATGTGACCCCAGAGTTCAGAACAATTCTGATACGCAGGGGGACACTGGGTCCTGCCCTTGACCTGTTTCTCCATCTTGGCGAGAACAGGAAGTTCATGGGAACCTAGGTTCCTGTTGCAAGGACTCATTAAAACTTCTTAGGGCCCAGAAGATGAGGACTTCTTGGTGATCCTCAGAACAAAACAGCAACATAATCAACACTTTAATGATTGCTTTTTCTCCTTCAATGTGGAAATGGGTCTGAAATACCTACTGAGGGCATATACCTGGCATCAGGACATACATAATTGAGTTATTTAACATGTTGGATCACACACATATACACACAGATATACATACATACACAGACACATAGACATGAAGGTAGAAGGATGACTAGCTATGAAGAGGAAGGAAATTATCAGGAGTGAGAGGGGGATAAGAGAGGGTAATGGAGGTAAATATAATCAAAATTCATATATATATATATATTTGCTCTCAAATATGTGTATTTATAGACATGAACAATAATGGCATAAATCACTGTAAGAGATTTGTAATATATTGGGAGAGGTGATCTGAATTCATTTTTATTGTCCATAGTGATGCATTAGATGCTTAGGAAATATTTATCTGTGTATGTGTCAGTATCATACACAAATCTGGATGAGATTGGCGGAGGATAAATGCAGGTGTTGAGATGAAGGGCCAGATAAAGGCAAGGCATCTGTGGCCCAGGGAGGAACAAGCAGACTGGGCAGGTTGAGTTGATTGAGGGTGGATGCTACTTTGGAAAAAAAACCTGGGCATTGTTATAGGAACTAAAGCAAAGAGTGATGGTTGCCTTTCAGAAATAAGAAAGGAATCCAGTTTCTGAGCTCAGAGCAAGAGTATTTAGTCCCGCTTTAAAAAAAAAAAAAACCAAAACAAAACAAAAAATACTGACACTAACAGGGCCACTCCTAATGTCAACTGGATTGATTATTTACCAAGAGAATCATTCAATAAGCAGTCAAGGTACCTCTCTAACTCACACCTTATAGAGATACAGATTATTTTGGAATGGTCTTACTGTATTTTAAGCTGAGCCTTCCTGAATGTTTTAGAGAGGTTGCATTTGGAGGAAGGCATTCAGATACATAAGATGTAGACTAGGAATTAAACAGAAGATTAATATCAAACTCTAGGAGACAAGTTTAGATCACTAGTTCCCATCCCTGCCTCTTGTCACTCAAGGCACATAGTAGCAGCTTGTTACTAACCTAGGGCACAATGGATCTGAGATGAGTCCTGGGATGTGGCATTTTTATAGCTTTCAAGGTCTAAACATTCATATGGGGAAAGAGAAAAGCTGAAAGTCTACATTCGGGCTGTGGGGATCGATAAAGAACGGAACGACAGATGAGGTATGAAAGAGTAGGTTTGCGGACAGACATGACCAAAGCACATTTGCAAAGGTGGAATTTGGAGTTTAGCAGTGATAAGGATGTGGGGTTCAGCCACTGACAGCAGCTTAAGGTAAAGCACAGACATGAGAAGGGATGGCATAACCCTGACAAGGCAGCATGTCTCAATACAGGATGAGAAGAGGAGAGATTGAAGATGAGAAACAGACAGTGAGCGTGGGAATTGATAACACAGAAATGCTCACTGTAGTCATCGCCATCCGCATCTTCTTTTCCTTTCTCTACGACAACAGTTTATGACCCAGTCTTCCTTACAGACTGAGTTTCATGAAATAAAACCTGTCCACGGGGCAATTCAGGTGTGATTCCTTGTGTCTACTAAGGTATTGCTTTAAGGACTATACTGAGTTAAATGTCAACAGCAGTGTGGCAGTGGCTCAGCTGTCCTGAGTGTTAGCATCATTACTGTTCTTAGCCATTGTTTTCCAAATACTTATTGGACATTTTCTTATTCGTCAACACCCAGAAAGGGTCTGAGCAGAGATGCTTGCTGGGAAAAATGTTTAAGGCTCTCAACTCTGCAGTGTAATAAAGATGGAAAAAGCAGATACACGACCATGCATGGTGAGAAGTGCACAGGAAGCAATTACTCCCCAGAGGGCCATGCATATGCAATCGGGATAGCATGTCTTTTCCATTTAAGATATACTTCCAACAGATGTCCAAGTATTTTTTTTTTTAATGTTAACCTCTCTGACAAACTAAAAGTGAGTAAATGAAATCAGTCCATTGAAGAAGGAATCTTATCAGGAGTTAGAGAGTTGTAAATTAATATAAAGCATCTGAAATTCTGGTAGGTTTTCGCAAAACCATTGCTGTATTGACGATTTTTATGTTTTGTCTGTTCTTGTGTTTTACAAAATATATACATAGAAAAAAACCAAATGACCTTCTAATTGTAAACTGTTACATGGTAGGCTTTTCAGGACTAGATATGAGCAGGTACATTATCTGACACAGTTGGACTTGAATAAGTGATTATTGTGCATGACATGGGAGACTTCTGTGCCTAGTATCTTACACAGAGCAGCTTTAATCGGTATGTCTATTGCTGCCAAGCTGGATGTGGGAGCACAGGACCACAATGCCCCTGAGCACAAAGCTGGTAATTCACTCTGAGCAAACTGAAGGTCTTTTGCGAGTTAATCCGAGAAGGCATCTACAAATGATCAGAACAGCAAACACATAGCTTTAAAGCAAGGATGATTTCCCAGACAGGAATATTGGACAGAAATCTAATTGACATAGTTTATTAAAAGAACAGGAGAAAGAAGAAGGAAAGAAGGGGGGAGGGAGGGAAGGAGAAAAGGAAAGAAGGGAAGGGGAGGGGAGGAGGAGGAGGAGAGAGAGAGGGTGTTCTAAGGAGAAAGAATCAAGGTGATCTGCCTACAAACTAGAGAAGACTGAAGACAGAGATGTGGCAGAGACTTGGGCAAATGGTGGTCGTTATTAGATAGATGAAGGCACGTTGGAGAAAAGCCAGGGCATTCTATAATGTTTAAACAACCAACTTCCCCTCTGCTAAATTCAAACTCTGACAGGCTTTGAAGGAAGCTGGTATTCAAGACAAGAAGACAGTTGGGTTTGGTTTGTATGGTTATTTTGTTCTCATGTTAAATTTGGTTAGTTGGCAGCTAACGTCTATGGGGCCTTATAGAATAACTCAACCATCATATCCAATAAAACAGGCACTGGCAACAATGAGTGTATGTACAAATCCTACTCTATCAATCAACAGCCTAGTCAAATGAGATCTCTAATCCCCATGGAGAAAAAGTACCTACTACACTGTTTCCCAAAGGATAGAGGTGGCCCAGCACACAGCCTGACCAGCCATCTGGAGGAATAACTTAGCAAAGCTACCTTACAAATGCTATTATCTTTAATTCCTTTTATGATATTTTATATATGTGAGTACACTATAGTTCTTTTCAGACACACCAGAAGAGGGCATCAGATCCTGTTACAGATGGTTCTGAGCCACCATGTGGTTACTTGGAATTGAACTCAAGATATCTGGAAGATAAGTCAGTGCTCTTAACCACTGAGCCATCTCTCCAGCCCCCCCCCCCTTTTATGATACTTAGTTATCATCTAATATTAGTTGAAATTTTAAACTGTGACAAACTCTGCACAACTGATGGGAAATTTTTTTCTTGGTAAGATGTTATCAGTATATAATTAAGTCCAAATATTCATATGTCTAATTTCCTTTATTTAAATTTCACATTCTTAGAGTTCCTGTGACCCTCTGCATACCTGGGGTACCATTGCTGTGTCATGTTTTGCTTTCCAACTTTTCCTATGAAACCCTCTGTGTACTTTCCGTCATACCATAGTGAACAGTGGTCAACTTGAAGGTTTTTACTCCTTTATCCCAGTATTTTATATATTATGCCCTCATTAGATGTTTCTTGAATAAGTGAATGGATGTCCTGATCACAAAAGTTCTGTGCCCTAAGCACATTAAGTGGCCTGCCCTCCCCCAAAAGAAAAACCTAAAACCTGAGACTAATGTCATAGCGAGTGTGGTCATTTGCACATGGAAAGAGGTATGATAAGACTTTATTTAACTTTATTTATTTCATAATTGAAATAATACTTTAATTTCTATAAATAAATTCCCTGAAATATTCAAAATCCTCTAGGAAGCTATAGACTGAACTACCATTTTGTTTTCAATAATATACTAACTTGATAAAGTTACACAGTAATATTTATGTCAATTGGCTCAATAAAAAAATATCCCAGGAAGAAGATAACAACTCAAAACTAAGTCTAATAATATTTTTGTACTGAAGGGCTTTAGACCCACTTTTTCTTGTGCTGGATTCAAGAGACTTGCCTAATGGAGCACAAGCCACACCCAGAGCCCAACACTCTTACCTTAAGGCCCAGATGCAGCCTCTGTAGGAAGCTGCCTCTTCCCTTGAAGCTTCTCTGTAAGTTTGCACACAGAAAATTTGGTGATCATTTAATGCAGGGTCTTCGGTTGTCCTTGGAAACAGAAATCAATGTTTGCCTAGTTAAGGATCTTACTTTGAGTTCCTTTTAAATTAAAGAAAGAGGCGGGGCAGTGGTGGCGCACGCCTTTAATCCCAGGCAGAGGCAGGTGGATTTCTGAGTTCGAGGCCAGCCTGGTCAGCCTGGTCTACGGAGTGAATTCCAGGACAGCCAGGGCTACACAGAGAAACCCTGTCTCAACAAAAAACCAAAAAGAAAAAAAAAGAAAGAAAAAAAAAAGAAAAAGAAAAAAAAAAGAAAAACCAAAAAAAAATTAAAGAAAGAAAGCAATACTCTAGGCAATCTGATACTCTAGGCAATCTGACTTCTCTGCAGATCATAATGGGAAATAAGAAAAGAAAAAAAGAAAAGAAAAGAAAAGAAAAGAACGGAGCTCATGTGTTTGTGTCCTTGCTTTGCCCCTCACCTTCCCGCTTTCTCCTGGTAATAACTGGGCTTTCTTTCACTGACTAGAGTGTTTGTTGGAGTGGAGCACATTTGTTTGCATATATCACCTCTGTTGCTCTGGTCAAAAATGCAAACCCCAGGGGCTTGCGAGGCAACTAAGCATTTACAAGCACGTGCCACCTGTGTAGAGGACCTGAGTCTGGTTCCCAGCACACACTGCACAGCTCACAACTACCTGTAACTTCAGCTCCAGAGGATCCAACATCCTCTTCTGGGCTTCAAGGGTATCTGTATTCATACACACAGACACACACAGACACATACACACACACACACACACACACACATAGTTCAAAATATAATAAACATTTTAAAATGCAAACATCGGATTGAATATTTCTTAAATTGATGATTCTGGCAGAAATTCTGAAGTCAGCAGTCTTTCTAGGGGTCTAATGGGTCCTTGTGATCTACGCAATAGGCAGTTGCACAGCTAGAGTTCTAACAGCTGCATTCTTCTCATGCCAAAGAAGTAGAAAATACCAGGAAAGTTCAACCACCCAAGCAAAACTTGAGAGACACATTGTCTACAGTCTGTGCCCACCCCTGATGTGGAAAAAGCTTTTAGACGGTAAGAGTGCAGTAAGCTGCGCTTCTGTCTGTAACAGAAACGATGCCGTTAAGTTAGAGCCCCGTAAGTGCTTACGATGACTTCCATCCCAGCCACTGTTTGAACCAAAGTGAACCTGCGTTTAGAACAGGCGGAGTCACTTTTGCTTGAGCTCAGATTGGTCCCAGAGCAATGGTTCCTATCTCTAGCCACATGTGAGAAGCATTAAGGGGGATGTCAGTAATTTTAACACCTGGTCCTTGCCTCAGCATTCTGGTTCTTTAGCCCGGAAGTGGCCAGGCTAAACTATACTTCAGCTTCTGGTGGGAGATCTGAGCAGAGGCTATGCCTTCCATGTGCTGACCACTGAAAAGCTTCCCTCTTCCCAGTTATCCTCCAGCCTGGCACTTTCCACGGGGAACTTGATACTCAGACTCTCACCCTCCTTCACCCGAGAGCTGTTACAGCAGACTCCCTGAGTTGGAAGTCTGAGTTTCCATATTTGCCTAAGATCTCAAGGTCAAGACCCTGATAAATAGCGTGATCCTGAGAGCAGCAGCCTTCAGATCTCCTGACACTTGCCCAAAATGTAAAATTCCAAGCCACCGCAGCTCTGTCAGTCCAGAATTGGCACGTTAACAAAAATTTCAGGCATCTGCATTAACCTTGACTCTTTAGAATTGCCGGTCTAAGAAACAGTGGCCAGGTTGTCCTACCACTGGACTTCAGTGATTGCCTTTTTGTAACATTCAGGTAAGAAGTCAAGAGTGCAGTCAGAGGCAAACACAAAATCTCTGCAAGTTCAACCTTCTCTCTTTGCAGATGGAGCTGACAGAACTCTCAGAAACAAGTAGGGCAGGGACTCAAAACATATTTACTGGTAGTAATAAGCATAGTTACAGATCATCAAGTGTGGTTCACCCTAAGTGCATCTAATCCATGCAGACCATCAAAGAAAGACTCACTCATTCATTCAAATTGGAGAAAGATGCACTCATTCACTCATTCAACAAATATTCCACAGGATTAGCACCTGTGATGGGCACAGTTCTAGGTGCCCTTGTAGAGATGTGGTTACATCTGCCATGCTGAGTCTCGAGTCCAGAATCAAACACTATTAGCAATGAATGAAGGGATATAGAATGAAATCTCAGGAAAGTATGGATACTGTGAAGAAGGGACAGCAGGATAACCAAGTTCTACTCAAGATCAGGTAGAGAAATGGAAGAAGGAACCTAGGAGCCAAGGTTTGAAAGAAGGGAGTATCCAGGCTGCAGAAATGGATACACCTCATCTTAAAGTAGGAGAGAAAAGGGGGAGTTAAATAATTAGTTCAGAAGACAGCCTTATAAGCCAGGGTATGTCTTTACAACAAGGAAAGCAAGCAGGAATTCTCAAACATTAACATGTTCACAGTTACCTAGGAACCTTGTAAAGCTGCACTATGGAGACAGTGGGTGAGACCAGAGTGCCTCTGTTTTCAATGATATCTCAAGAGATGCCAAGGCCATTGTCTTATAGTCCATATTTTTAGTGAGCGAAGGGGTCCAGTGACTGAGAGTTTGAACAGCTTTCCCAAAGTCACACAGTTGGTAAGTCAGGCTAGATTTGAAACACGCATGACCAACAGAAAGACAAAATGTCTATCAATTGTCTCTCAGAAGATTAGATGCCCACTTCACTGGGAAAGATTCTTTGTTGAGAACTGTAATGAGCCTACCTGAAGAAGGTCTCTGTGTATACTCTGTTTAAGATGGAATAGTGATCCCATCTTATTAATAGAAAGAGAAAGCAGACGCCATTACCAACATTCTGTGCTATGTGTTATGAAACATAAAGAAAATGTAAGACAATTTCTGGCATCTTAGAGACACACATTAACACTGGAGACCATTTTCCTACCATCTATATGGACAAAATAACTCACTGGTTTCAAAGCCAACTGTTCCCCAGACCCTGCAGTCACGCTCCACTAAGTCTGACTTCCCCAGATGCTACTGTCCTCGTCCATCTGTATTTAATTCTCTTCGCTCCATGGAAGAGCTTAGAGCTCCAACATGTGTTTGGGCTCCAAGGTGTCAGGGGAGAAATGTGCATCAGCCCACATATTCAAGTCAATGAATCTGTGTGTGCATGTGTGTGTACGCGCGTGAATGCATGCATGTGTTTTGCTGGAATAATTGGCTGTAGGCTTTCTTCCACGGAAACAGCCATAGCCTTTGACGTTAAGCGACTATTCCTAACCTTCTTGTCCCAATCCCTTAGGGTGGAGGGGATGTTCTGTGTGTGTACCGTATATATACGATGTTGCCTTGAAGAATGACAAGGTTTGGTTTGGTTTGTTGCCCTCCCTCTTTGTTAATTCTCTGTGTTCTTTCTCCTTTGTGCTGCACGATTAGGACCCTGCAGTGGGACACAGACCCCTCAGTGCTCCAGCTGCAGTCAGACTCAGAACTTGGGTATATGTCTGCTCTTTTTCTTTGCTATGGTTGTGTTAAAATGCTGGAGCTGTTATTGCTCTTGCTTTCTTCCCTTTGTTGAGACTTCCAGTTTGATAAGTTTCTTTTCTCCTGTTAGTTTTCCTTCTACAGCTTGGGCTAAAGTCTCTCTTTGTGGACAACACCACAAAAAGATGACTTTTGCCCACCCCTTGATAACTCCTATCGGTGCAAAGTGACACTGATCCCAAAGAAAATTACAAACCAAAGCCCTAACCTTCACCACATAAAGTCCAGAATTGGAGATACATGTGGCTTTGTCCTAACCAAGTTCCCTCTTACTAACAACTAATTGTGTCTGGGATCAGTATTAAAATGTTGTGTCCTGTTTGTGGTCATTCTTTTTCATTTGTTAAGAGAATTCACAATAAACTCTTAATGTCAGTTAAAGTACAAACAACTATACTTTTGTGAAAAAGTAACTCAGTTTGACCGCTAATTCAAATATTTGGTGTTAGATAATGTCTCATAAAGAAAGATATGTTCAGATGGTGTCTTTTGGGGGGTTGAAAGGTAGCTTCAGAGTTGAAAAGTCACCTATCAGGAATACCGGGGCTTTAGTTTTTGTTTTTTATTTTCCTTTAAAAGATTGGAGTTAGCTATGGTCACACACAAGATGTTTTCCTGGGATGCTTTCTTAGCTTACTCTCAAGCTCAGAAGACCTGACTCTGTACTCTTTCAGCTTCAAGTACAGTCAAAGCAACATGAGATCAGCCATAGCAGGAGTATCTACACAGAAACTGGGAAAGACTGTCATAGAGGACATGGCTTCTTCTCCCTTCAAGCTGACATGACAGCATTTACCAACACTGGATACCTCCAAAATAGATACATCTACATTTTATTACAGCATTAAAAAAATAAGCCAATGTATCTCCATATGGGCATTTATTTATTGTTTATCCTGAATTCTTCAGCTTGCTGAGCCTGTGTCTCTGGGTTTCCAACCATTTCAGTACCTACTGTGCAGTTGAGGTAAAATAGCATGTGTGTGTGGACCTTTGTGCATGCAGGAGTCTAAGCCAATGACTACAATGACTAGAACACCTTAGCTAATGAGAGCATGGTTATAAATAAGTTCAGAAGATAGCTGCAAATTTCTTTTTTAAAGTTGGTTTTTTTTTTTAATTAACTAATTACTAAGTTTCGGGATTTTTGTGAGACAAACATCTGTTTCAAATATATGTATTTTTTTAAATAATCGAGAAATGTGATTCTGTGAAGCAGAGAAATAATCAGTATATAGTAAGTTACAATTTTCACTGTTTCAGTCAGGCATCATGATTTTAAAGATAAGGAAACAGAAGAGCTGCCAAAGGCTATACTGTATCCCTTCATGTCGATGCAGTATGGATATGTTCTAAGCTGTATGTGCTAATGAAGTGTAGTTGCAGTGTATGTGCTAATGCAGTGTGGTTGGGGACTTGTATGCCTTGGTGAGCTTTCCAGGTGGAAATTGCGCATGTTAATGAAAACATCCTGGGAAGAAGGCATACCTGGTCTCACCTGCTCCATCTCACCTGGAGCAGTCACTGATTCAGAGAGAGATAAAGAGATGTAATCTTGTACACAGAGAGGGGCTGGTCTTAGAAAGTTTGAAAGGAATTATCAGAGAATATTGGAGAAAGATTATTTTAGCCAGGTTATGATTTCAATTAGCGCACCATGACAGTTTCCCTGTTTAGCACATGTGATATTTAGAATATAAACCAAAGTTTATGACATGCTCCACAGGCAAGATTTTTTTTCTTGAGACAGTTTTATTTCCTCATCTTAAAGTCTGTAATTTTCTCTGTGTCTTTACTTAAGAGCTGTACTGAAATATAACTGACAGAAAATACTATACATGAGCTGTTGAAATAGATGTTTGGCATGCTTACGTGCTCATCAACCTGTCACTGCCATCAGGAAAGCAAGCAGTTGTCACCCTCCAAACGTGTCGTCTACCTCTGTTTGGATTTGATCATTTCATTTCTTTTACTTATTTTGTATTTAATTTGCATTTGTTTGGTCTGATTTCTTAAAGTAGAAACAGAGGCTGCTTCTACCCCTGTCTCTCTCCTCTTGACCTTTGTGCTATTGTTACTAAAAAGTTTCACTTGTGTATGAATTATGAAGTACATAATCCATTTGGTCTTTTATTCAGTCTATGATCTTTGAAAAGAGACTTCAGGGACAAACGTAGAATTCAACCACACAGTTCAGTTTTCTAATCTTCTTTATTCCCTTATATAGGCCTGAATTTCTACTTGTGTAATCCCCCACTTCTTTCTCCTTCTCCTCTTCCTCCTCTATGGATATTTTTCCAGTAATTTGTCTTCAAATTCACTAACAATTTCTGCTAAATTAGGTCAACTGTTTTCCAGTTCAGAATGTGTCGTTCAGTTCTATGGTATATACAGCTTGTCCCTTTTTAAATTTTCTATCTCTTCATTGAGATTCCTACCTTATATGAATTGAGCTGCTTACCTTGAAAGCACTAGACTCCCAGCCTTATGCTCGTCTCCATGACTGACATTTTGAATCTTCCACTGGGTCAGACACATGTCTCAATGTCAGAGCTGTTCCTTCTGCAGATTCGGATTGTTCTTTTGTGGAAAACGTATTTCCTTATCTCTCCATTTCCTTAGCTTGCTGGTTCTGGCACATTAGGCAAAGCATCACTTCTCGAGATCGCCTCACATTTGCCCTGAGAGGAGATATTCTCCCCTCATCTCAACTAGGGATCCTGGGTATTCCTAAACCTCTGTGAGCATACAAACTGACATCTATTTTCCATTGTGGTTCCCTGCAGGTTAGAAAACCCTAAGTCCTATGTGTACCCTGACACAAGAGAGATAGGGACCAGTCCCTCCCAGGGCATTTGGAAAAGTTGGGTTGTTTGACATGTGGTGCAATCCCTTCTGTCTGCAGGATAAATCTAGGCACTGGCTCTATTACCCACTAGCTCTGCTAGAAGCTAAGAAAAGACTCTGTGGTAAATTCCTTCTTTTTCTTTTTTCATTTTTGGTTTTTTCAAGATAGGGTTTCTCTGTGTAGCCCTGGCTGTCCTGGAACACACTCCGTAGACCAGGCTGGCCAGGAACTCAGAGATCTGCCTGCCTCTGCCTCCCAAGTGCTGGGATTAAAGGCATGTATACCAATGCCTGTTTTTTTTTTTTTTGTAAATTCCTTTATGCTTGTTTAAATGGCATTCACTTTCATATACTTTAGTTACTCTTTGCAATCTGCAGGAGTTGAGCAGTTGTTGTCAGTCCTCAACAGCTTTCAGATATAGGCAAGTTAGAGAACAGTCTCTGAGACAGCAACAGATTTGGGGTGATGGATAGATCTGATTCTTCTAGAATGATCCCAAGAGCAGACTTTTTTTTTCAAAGATTTATTTATTTGTTTGTTTGTTTGTTTGTTTAATGCATATGAGTACACCACCATTGCTCTCTTCAGACACACCAGAACCCCATTACAGATCGTTGTGAGCCACCATGTGGTTGCCAGAAATTGAATTCAGGACCTCTGGAAGAGCAGTCGGTGCTCTTAACCACTGAGCCATCTCTCCAGTCCGAGAACAGACTTTATTGCTGACTTCAGCTGTGGAGTCGATCCACATAGGAAATATCCACGCATTCTTTCCATTCCAGGGACTAGGATTTCTTATCTATCAGACCCAAGAAAGCAATGAACCCTTCAACAGCAGCTGGAAAAGGCATGGAAGGAAGTGTCAGTGTGGCTCTTTCTGTAAAGGAACTAGTCTTTATCCCTAAAGCAAAGGAGCTAGAGTCCGTGCAAGGCCTCCGGAGGTGCTGAGAAACCCCATTTTGTTCTCTGTAGACCTCAGTACTAGTAAATGAATATCCAGCCCTCCAGCTCCCAGAATAGACAGTTTAGATAGAGTTACACTTCCAAACAGTTGGAAAAGTAATGTTTATTGCACAGTTCATTCACTTCCGGCTAGAAGACAGAGTCTTATTTTTATCATTAGAAGAAAGTTTGTGGTGGAGAACCTGGAGTGTATCCTTACTTCCAGAGGACGAGTACTGGTTTGTCTTTCCTGTTAGCCTTTGGATACAAGCAAGTTAAAAGCCAGACTCTTGGGCAGCCGCTAAAAAAGGTCAGATATTTGATGTCTAATCTTCTTCCCAGGTAAAAGCAGAAATTAATCTTTATGACCTGTTTCTCTGTGCTGAACCATGGCAAAGATACAGGAAGAGTTCTGAGTACTTGTTTCAAAGTCACTTTTCCTCCCTCTGCGGTCACAGGTGGCTGTACATGGTGGACCAACAGGATTTGCACCACAGACAGGTCATTTGGTAGCAGCCTTACAAGTATGGCCTAAACCATTCAGTCCTCAGGGAGAACCAGAGCTGAGGTTTTCTCTGTTGTCAGAGGAAGGTTTATAGTGAGACTGTATCTCAGTTTCTCACACATTGATTTTGAAGTGGCCTTATTTTCAGTTCTCCAATGTATAGACTGTCACTTGTTTCTGTACTTTCTCAGAAGGTGTTGTCTAATATGTTTATCAGATGTCCCTGCAGGGAGAGAGAGGGTCCTGAACCCACTGCTTTGTCACTGCCTATGGGTTCTCTCAAGTCAGGTATGTCTTTGGTATTAGGATTTTTTTTTGCTTGTTTGCTTTTGTTTTATTGCTATCAGAAACTTCGAGTAAGACTTGAGAGAATTGATTATATTTCTATTCCTCAAATCATTAAGATTTAATATAAATGTATTTAGGGGACTGGAGAAAATGCTCAGGGGTTAAGAGCACCCAGGTTCAGTTTCCAGCACCCACATGGTGGCTCACAACCATTTGTAACTCCAGTTCTATGGGATCAGATGCTGTCTTCTGACTTCCATGAGCTCATGAATATAAATAGTACAGAGATGTACAGGCATGCATACATATACATGCGCACACACACATGCACACACATACATACACATGCACACACACATGCACACACTCTAACACACACTAAGGTCTTTCTTCACTTCTCAATTTATTTCTAATAACTTTGCTCTGTTTAGTTTATAACATTTTTGTTCAAGAAATAGGTTTTTTTAATTCGATATATTTTTTATTTACATTTCAAATGATTTCCCCTTTTTTGTCCCCACACTCTCCGAAAGTCCCATGAGCCCCATTCCCTCCCCGTGTTCCCCCATCGACCCCTTCCCACTTCTCTGTTTTGGTATTGCCCTATACTGCTGCACTGAGCCTTCAAGAAATAGTTCTTAAAACACCTGTTGACTTTACTTAGAAACAGCTTCGTCTTCTTAGGCCTGACTTTTGGGTTACTTAGCTATTTGGGAGCTTTTTTTGATTCAGCATCTTTTCCTCCTCAGCCAGCCTCACTTCCCTTGCATAGACTCCATCCATCTCCCCAAAGAGTGAACACCTACTGACAACTCTGGCCTCAAGCTCTATCCAAAAGGCAGCATAGAATGCAGGTACTATAACCTCTCCTTAAACTGCCCCAGGGAGCCCCAGCTCCACAGGTTCACTCCTGGCCTCCCTCCGTGTGGTTGTTGAACTACATCTTCTGATCCTTCCACTTTGCCCTTGGCTTTGCTGGGTTATAACACAGGTCACTGTGCTCAGATGTTGCTAAAGTCTTTTCAGATGAGCTCTTGCAACCCTCGGCCATGTACTTTTGACTAACAAGACAAAATGTAAACGGCGTTCTACATAATTCTCCTGTAGGAATCTGAACTTTCATGGAGTCTTAGCAGTCTGATAGAAGCAGAAGAGATATTCTTTTTCTTTTCATTTTTTAATTCTTTTTTAATTAGGTATTTTCTTTATTTGTGTTTCAAATATTGTCCTCTTTCCCAGTTCTCCAACCCTGGAAATCTCCTATCCCATCCCCCTACCTCTGCTTCTACTTGATCTCTATCTCCTCCTGTGAGTATTTTGTTCACCATCCTAAGAAGTACCAAAGCACACACACACTTTGGTCTTCCTTTTTCTTGATCTTCATGTGGTCTGTGAATTGTGTCTTGGGTATTTTATGCTTTGGGGTTAATATTCACTTAGCAGTAACTGCATACCATGTGTGTTCTTGTGTGGTTGAGTTACCTCACTCAGGATATTTTCTAGTTCCATATTCTTCTTCTCAGAGAATGCCCAGAACTGTCACCAGTCATCCAGGAATCAGGTCATTCTTCCCTTGGTCTTGGTAGTATTCTGATATAGACTGTGGGTGCCTGTGAATGCTAATTGCCTGAATCCCCCTGGAGTCTCCCTTTTCTGCCTAGCACATATACTACATGGCATCTGGGTTTGCTTCTGTATCATCACTTGGAAATGCCATGGGGACCGCAGAGGGGGACAATTCTGAAAACAGGTGTTTTCCCTGGTTCATACATCTCTGTTATGTCTTGTTGTCTTATAAGGTGTTCTTTTATTCAGACAGCTACTGGCTATTATTTTAGCTAGAGTGGTATATCTTGTCCCACAACTCCATCTTGGACCAAAGCAGAAGTGTTTTTCTTGTTAGCTATATGATCCACATATCAGCTGGTAGCAGAGGGAAATCTAAAAGGTGATATGGAAAGGAAGAAAAGTCCTCCAAGAAAATTACAAATAAAAGGAGAGAGAAAGGAGGCAAAAAAAAGGTGAGTCTGTCTGTTGGTTTTAACCAGGCCAATACTTGCTGAGGTATTAAAAACACTTTTCTTTTTGAGACCACTACTGTAATAGAGTAAACAAACTAAAAATATTGGAAGAAATAAAATGATAAGACATAAGGAGCAAATAAAGTTCCCTACTGAACACAACAACAACAAAAACAATAACCATCAACCAGGTAAGGAAGCACATGAGTGAACTGATGGCGGTGTGGTTGTTGGCACAGTTTGGAGAGAGATTACACTGCACATGTTGCCTTTAAAAAAAAAAAAAGTGCATAAGAGCTAGTGTCTGCACGAGATGTCCACGCTCCAGGGAAATGAACTCCCTTTGGAAACAGAGTGAGTCTGGATAGGGAGGAAAAAAGTCCTAAATCATAAGCAAAAATTAGCTCCAAATTGTTAAGCTCAGTAATATAGGTCTTATGTGGTATCTGTCTGCTCAGCAGAACAGACTGTGGATAGGGGCACTCCAGTATTTGGAAGAAAAGGCAGAGTTGGAGAAGGTCTCAATAAGAATGTGGTCTCCCCTTCTTAAGGAGGAACTCAAAACTTCTTCCAGTCTTTGATTTAAAAGAAGATGAACTTCAGTTTGATCCATTTATCACGTATCATTGCCCTTTTCTTTTTTGTGGTGCTTGGTATGGAACTCAGACCCTCACACAGGGCAGGCTGCATATGTGTTAGGCCAGTGCTCTGCGACAGAGCTAAAGCCCCAGTCCTGTCCAATAGTCTTCTGTGTGTTGCTTAGATCTCTCTGCATTGAAATAGTTTTCTATGTTTCTGTGTAACTGTGTGTCTTAGGGTTCCTGTTGCTATGGAGAGACACCGTGACACCGCAACTCTTGTAAAGGCAAACACTTAACTGGGCCTAGCTGACAGTTTCTGAGCTATAGTCCCTTATCATTGAGCCGGGAAGCATGGCAGTGTGCAGGCAGGCGTAGTGCTAGAAAAGGAGCTTGATGTTCTACAGCTGAATCAGCAGACAGCAGGATGTGAACTGGATTGAGCTTCTGAGATCTCAAAGTTCGCCTTCCAGTAACACACTTCCTCCACATTGACATTACAGCACAAGACCACATCTACTCCAATAAAGCCATGCCTCCTAATAGCAGCACTCCTGTGGACAAAACATTCAAACACATAGTGGGGGGCATTCCTCTTCAAACCATCACATCACACCTGGTGTTTTCTTGAGTACCACGTAGGTTGTTCTCCCAAACAAACTGACAATGTCTGTGTCTTCAATAACGTTCAAATACTACTACACTTTCTACAAAAAAAAAGAAATACAGAGTGTATCTTAAACACACATACATGCATATCCAAACATACTAGTAAAATGCACTCAAGAATCTAAATTGTATAGAAGAATACTGACTCATCAAAAGGGTTCATAATGTGGCTTTAATGACTCTGATCAAGGCTTTGTTTCAAGAGAGGAACGACATGCACTCCTTGCCCCTTATAATGATCATTATTTGCCCCCAAACATTTCTCCAGAAGCTCATGTTTGCTGGCCTTTATGACTCAAGAATCTTCAGCAAGCTATTTTAATTTTTTGTTCTGCAGTAACAGCTCATCTTCAAAAAGGCAGTGTTCCTATTGCCTTTGGTTTCAGGGAAGTGAAATCCATTTGAGAAAGAAAGTGCACTCTTAACTGCGAAATACCATGCCTGACTTGGAAGACTCTAATTACACAGCTTCGTGTTATAGACAGTATAAAACTTGATGACTTACTCAAAGTCATCAAGAAAATAAAAGGTCATGCCTGAAAATACATTATATCATATCTGCAGCCACACTCGAAAGAACACAACTCTCTATCATTCCTGTTCTGCATTTCCCACTTCTCATGTTTGAGGGCAGAGCCTCCACCAGACTGGCTGTGACAGATTTAACTCTTGTCTGTCTCCAAAGTCTTGCAAAGTTTGCTTGTGTTGCAAAATCCAAAGCAAATCTTTGGGCTACAGCCATTGATTAAGCCAGTGTTGACATTTGCTTCTATTCAGGAAAAAATGTGTCAGAAGCCAAACTACTATCTCTGCACCACTAGAAGCAGATATTGTGGAAATGCAATAACTACTTCTTAAACTGATTTCTAATGCAAATGGGAAGGATGGAAAGTCATCCTTGTATATGATGTGGAAAGGAGACTCTCATGCTGTGTCTCTTAGAGGAGCATGTCCACTACCCTGAGCACAGATGATGCCTATGTGTGTGACAAGACAACCACAGAGTCAGTTACTTTCTGGGTATGGTGACCTGTCGTCTGTGTTCCTCTCTCACAGAGGAATATCCTAGCCTCAGCTCTGGAAATCTATACATAAGATGTTACAGGTTGTTACCTACTATTACCAGAGCACAGTGTTTAAGAAACAAATGAACTATTTGTCATGTGAAAGCAATAATTAAATTTTAGAATCTCATTTAATATATTTTGATTGCATTCACCCCCAGCTCGTCCCAGATCCACCTAACCTCTCTACCCATTCAACTGTGTCTTCTTTGATGTTATTTTTTTAGACGATCCATATCTTTTTTCTTTTAAGTTATAGATTATGGATGACAGAAACACAGAAGGAAACAATTTTAGTACAAAGAAATATTCATAAAGTTTTAACTAAACTCATAAAGCAGAAGCAGCAGAACTTGTAATGATTGCTGTTTAAACATTATTTGACATCAGTAAGATGCTAAGGAGTTTCTTGGCATGGTTGATGCACTTTCATAGTATTGCTATAAGTCAGAGGTTAAATTGGAGCTAATTTCCACATAGACAAATATTCTCAATGACATACCAGCAAATATGTGTGCCTGTGCATGCATTCAAAAATACAACTATAACACATAAGCATATTCATTCTAATGCACAATCACTTTCATCCAAAATTACTCTTGCACAAAAATGCACAAAGAAATGTAAAAACATTCATTCAACCATGGGCTTCACCAACCTTCATAGACATAAGTATAAATATATATTCACAGGTGAACATGTAGAGAAACAAACATAGAGAAACACACAGATACATACACACATAAAATACACACATGCAAAGATACATAAATGCATGCCTATGTATGTTTAAACATTCATGAACAGACACACGTAGATTTAATATTTTTAACCCACTAAGTTCAATTTATAATATTAGAGAAGTAAAGTAATCATGCTCTTACCCTGCCGTGAACCCTGTGAGCTACAACAATGAGTGGCCTGGCAAGAGAGATCTACCCATGCAAGAGTGGAATGAATATCATGGGAGTGACCACGCACTTCCTAGTTGGACTTAAGGGCCACCTCCCACGGTAGAACCCATACCCAGCACTACTATCATTGTTGTTCACGATCTGTTTTTCTATGGCTGCAGCATTTTCTCATGTGATGACTGCCAAGAGACACATTTTCGCCTTTGTCTTCTTGTAGCTCCACTCTCATACCTAGAAAACTCTTCTTCATCAACTCCTCTGTGTGTTTGCAGTTATACCATTCATTTCTCTTCCCGCAGACCACAATGCCTTGAAATGTCACTAGCCTACTCCTTCCCGTCACCTTCCACACAATGTTAGCTATTAATCTAGCCTCTGATGGTTTCTAGAGTCCCATTCACATCACTCTGGATGGAGGCTCCGATCTTTGCCTTGATGCTCTGTTTCATTTCCGTTTCCATTCTTGAACCTTCCACTTTGCTTGTGGGTCTTTTCTTTTCTCCTCTTCCTCCACACTTGGCTTCTCAGATGAGCTTATTCCCTACCCCTGACATCCGGCTCTTGGTTTTATAGTTCCTATGTTGTTTATGTTAATATTATTTATATATTTCTTTGCAGCTGTGAATTTCTTCATGACCTCCAATAATTGTTCAGTGTCCATGCAAAGTCCAAGTCCTTTAGTCTCTGATAATCTATCCTCAGTAAGCGTCTCTAGATTCTTCTTAAGGCTGTTACTCTCCCAATTCAAATATTCTATCCCACAAAATTAGACTTTTGGTTTAAAGGGTAAACTCTGTCCTTATATCATCTTTGCATATGCAGGACAAGCCACCTAGAATATGCACCTACATACGTGAGCTTATCCTTTGGAATCTAAACCAGGTCTTCCATTCTCAATGGAGCAAACCCCATTGTTTGAAACATATAGTAATCTGCCCACCATGTACTCTTCTCCAAGTTAGGTGACTCATCAATGTTAGCATTTACTGTTTGCAGCCTGGAGATGGTTTTCTCTCTCTGATGCATATGTTTTCTCCTCGTTCTCTTTGTGTTGTACCAATCTAGCATGGCGCCTTGCTCAAACACAGTTTATGGCAGCAATGAATGATGCTGAGAAAAGTTCTTCTTCTCCACTCCTCCAGGATGCTACTCCATCCACATAAGATGTTGAAAAAGAAGAAAACTGTTATCAACATTACCTTGAATGCTTATCTATTAAAAACACTTGAAAAATTTTAGGAAGATAAATAGGAAAATCTCTGGCAGCATCTTCAAATGTCAGCCTTGGGATTGACACAAATGTGTGACTAAGCAAGAAAAACAATGAGTTTCAGTTGAGTCTCATGGGCCAGTGCAGACATTCGTTTTCTCACTCTGACCTTGGCCTAGTTTGATACCAAGCCAAATGACTCCTTCCCCCCCCCCACCCCCAAGAACATTTGTTCCTGGCTTTGTGACTTTGTCTTTCAGGCTTCCTCTTGCTCCAGAAATGCCCAGTTACTGCAATGCCTGCTTTGCTGTGTCCAGGAGAGTCAATGCCATACATTAGTCTCTGACCCCCCAGCCCCTTCAGACATCTTTCCAGTGAGCAATCTGATTGGTGGACCACCCGTTGTTGAATATACTGAAACTCTTATTTGATGTGATTCTTCAGTGTCTTTGTGATTCAGTGTTCATAAAAATTGAAAAGTTCTGAGATGATTCAAGTTTACTTTAATTCAGACTTTTCAGAACTAATATGTCTGACTATTTATGTCCAAATTGAGGAGAGGAACCTAGGGATGACAGGCTGGCTATTCACTGTAACTTATCACACCATATCCATGATGTCTTAGAAATAACCCAGCTTCTGCTTTGCTGGGCTTTGTCATCAGTTCTGGCACTAAGAAAAAGATGCTAACAAGAGCTGAACAGGGACACCTTGATATCTACAGCAATGAATTAATCTGGGCACCTAACTCACACTATATACAACCAAAGTTAGTGTGAATAGATCACGTGCCTATATGTGAGAATTCAAACTTTAAAATCAGAAATAGACAGGTTTAAATCATCAGAGCCTTGGAATGAGCTGTGACACTTCAGATTTTCAACCAAAGGACAAGCAAGAAATTAAAACATATGTTTAATTTAATTAAAATGAAAATGTTTGCACATCAAATGGCACCATCAAGAGTGAAAAACAGCTCACAGAACAAGGAAAAAATATTTACAAATCATATATGTGCTTAGGATCTAGTACCCTGCATACATAATTTTTTAATTAAATAGAAAAAACTCACTTTGTTCAAAGATACTAAAATTATATACAGGGGCTAAGTGTAAAAATATATACACCACAAGATGGTGGACATCATCAGATAACACATTATACTCAAATGGTATGGTTTTTAAAAGTAGATGATGCAAGTTGAAGAGTATATAGAATGTCCATATGTTGCTGAGAATGCAAAATATAAGGTCAATTCGGAAAAGAGTTTAGCAGATACTCAAGAGCTAAACAGAATCTCCTTCCACATGACCCATTCCTTACTTACCTTCCTGTGGGAACTGAAGCCATATACCCACACAAAAACTTGTATACAGATGTTCCTGGATGCATTATTGTTGTGTGTGTGTATATATACATGGATATATATAGAGATAGATAGATAGAGATAGATAGATAGATAGATAGACAGATAGATAGATAGACACTCTTTTACTTAAAAGTCACATAATTGCCCCCTTTCCCTTTTCTCCCTGCAATCTTTCTGATATTCTTTCCATTTCTTCTGAAACCTCTTTTTCCTTGTTATTGTTTTACACATGCACGCATGCATGCGTGCATGCGTGCGCGCTCGCACAAACACACACACACATGCACACGCACGCGCACAGAGCAACAACTACTTGGTACCAGATACCTAAGTAGGGATTTCACCCCTGGAAGGCTATTTCTCCCAATCCTTAGTTGTCTGTATTTCCTTGTCTATAAGTGAGGCCCTGCAGGATTCCCCCTCTTCCACACTGGTATGTCTGTTAGTTTTGTCAGTAGTGGGGTCTTGTTTAGAAAGCCATATTGCCTAGGGTGTAGCATCCCTGTCATTTGCAGAAGATACAGTCTCACAGCAGATTCCCTGGTCCTTTGGCTTGTATAATCTTCTTGCTCCCTCTACTGAAATGTTCAGTGAATTTTAGGTGTAAGAGTTGTGTTGTAGATGTATCGGTTGGGGCTAAGCATCCCACAATGCATTTGTTCTCTGTTTTTTGACTGCCAGTGGGTTTTTTGCAATGATCTCCTTTTGTTGTAAAAAAGAAGTTTATTTGATGAGTAGTAAGAGCTACATGTATCTGAGTATAAGTATAAATATTTAAATGGTGCTTGGGAATTAAGCACCATTATTGTTAACATCTGGGCATGGGACAACGCAAATACTGCCCACTGGTGGAAGAATTAAATAATGCATATGGCCCTACATTAGTATGTTCATCATGAAGAAGCAAATTTTATACTAATTCATGCTACATCAATAAGCATTGAAAAAACAGATGGATGGGACACTGGTTGAGGAGAGAGAGTAAGCTAATAACAGATCAGTACCCGGGCAAATTGTGTCCTGCTTGTGGACAATTGGTTATCTTTTTACTCCAAGAGATACCAAATAACCTTCTCAAGCTTGAAGCAGCAGCATTCTTCATCTTCAGCATTCCTTTCAGAAGAAAAAAATCAAAGTTTGATACAGCGTTGCTTCACAGAGCCAGCCTCCGCAGGAGAGAGGGATCTTTCCGAAAGAACTTAAAAGGGATGGGAAGGAGTTCAGCCTCAGTTCCATCCCTGTGAAAATCTGGCCCCAGTGACACACTAGGATAATGTAAGGTCATCTTATGAGAGACCATGGCCCATTGCTCAGTGCGTTCAGGATGATTTACTGCTGCCTTGAAGGTTTTAATTAAGATGCATCTCAGCTGTTCATGGTTTGTGCACTGCAGTTGGATTTACCCAATGTTCCTCTTCTTACGCTCTCGTTCATCCTACCCTGCTTCCTAGACCTTCATAAGGCTGATTCAGAACGTTCTCCGTCATTCAGGGACACTAAGTCATGTGCTCTGGAACTAGACTGCTGACTGGGGAAGTCAAAAGGATTCTGTTCAGACATTGAAGTCAATCTCTCTCCACTCTCTGATATTGCCAGGCCAGAGAAACACAACCTTTGGTGGCCATTAGAATTCTTGGGGTTGAGGAGACATTTTTCAGGCTTCCAAATCACAGATGAGGGCTCCTCACCCCACAGGTGTTAGTGCTATCTATTTAAGATGGGAACTGTGACATTGCGGTCTTCTCTCAAAATGTTGTCTGTGCTGCTGATCCGGAAATCCAGCCCCAGGGCTTCAGCCATTTGAATTTTCTCTGTGTTCACTAAACCCAGCCACAATTTATCCAGATGGATGAATCTTTATTTTTTTTAGGTGATTTTGATTTATTTACTTTATTATAGTTATATAAAGCCCTATGTCAATCTAGCTTAGTTGTTGAAATTTTTCATCAAAACTTTTAAAAAATGAATTGCTGAGGAGAAAATGTGCAGGAGGATTTAATAAAAATGGCAAACATCCAGAGCATAGCCCACTTACATTTCCGCCTTTATTTTCACAGCGCTTCTCCCTCACTCTCTCTTTTCCCTCCCTTCCATCCTCAAGCACTTGGTTCATCGTGTTCTCTGTCTGACCCTGATGCAAGCTTCATAGTGTAGACATGGGTGAAGAAGATATGATTAGATTTCCCACCAAGTCAGAGCGGACAGGCATGAAAACAAGGGCATGCTCAAGGAGCTAGAGTAAAAATGACCTTCTGCCTGGACGATGTGCTATGTTATGTGCTATGACAGAGGAGCAGCTGTGAAGTGCTATGATGGAGAAACAGCAAAGAGGCTCTAGAAGCAGAGCTGACAGCCAGTATGGACCTGATAGCTTAATCAAAAAGAATAACAATTATAGTAGTATTAATTTGACAGTGGGTCAAGTACCTTATTTCCCTACACCTTTGAATTAAAGAACTACTACTTTGTAATGCTTTGAACAAAAATGGGGAACTAGCTACTTAATGTTTATAAAGGAAAGCATTATTAAGCTTTATCTGATAGGTATACTTATAAAATTATTTTCTTATCTGAGAGAGATATAGAAATAGTTTGGGGAAAATTGAATATTAAAAGACCATGCAAGCCTGTGTGTTCTGGATCAAATGAAGCATGGGCTGGTATCACATAAGACAAGCCATAAAGAGACTCCATTGCAGAAAGAGCTAAAAGGAAAGGCTTTGCTATGAAAGCACACCAACTTCTGGACAGCCTTTCTGGACCCCACCCCTACTACTGAGATCTGTTATGTGGTACTTAACCTCAGAAACAGGGTCTTTCGGTAGCATCCTGAAAATCCAGGGCAGGCTGCTTCTCAGGAATCATATCTTGTATTTACAAAATGAACACATAAAATTGGGCCAAAACAATTTTAGGTTGTGAAAACTGTGCTGTAATGGGTGTGGCCACTGGCATTTGACAAGCTCAAGGTGGCACAGGACTCAGGTACCCAGACCTTTGGCTTACTGTCCAGTAGAGTTGAAGCTTGCTGCTTATAAGCCAGGAGCAAATTCATAGGCACCACTGACCCCTGATGGTTCATCTGTAAAACTGGAATAATGTTATGCAATTTTATTCAGGATAAAATAAGATATGTCAAAAATGTTTAGCATAAATGCATGATTACCAGAAGAACAGCAAAATGGGTCCCAAAGAACACATTTAATATAAATGTGACTTAATGTATGCACATTTACTTAATCACTTAGTCAACCCAGAGACTATAGGGTGCTATATCACCTAAAATAGCTTAGGATGTATCATAGAAGTGGCTTTAAGGTTGCAGTCCTTTGGGACAGGTCTACTCTGTGGATTAAGAACTACTGTTTGCCAAACTGTCAACCGATCAGTACCCTGGGAGATCAACACAGCGACATTTCAGATTTTATTTGTTTATGGTGGCTCAGATTGAGCGAGGACCCTGATCTCCCAAACATAACATCACCGAGAGGCTGGTTGAAACTTTTCAATAATTATTGAAACAAGAAAATATTTTGTTTTAGTTAGATAAACTCATTTATTCAAGCCAAGTTTTGAAAACTTGGAAATTTCACAGTGATATTTTTAATTAATGCAAAACCAAACGGAGCAGCCAAACCCCATACCATGGTACCCCTACCAAAGTAAATGAATAAATGAATAAATAAATACAAATTAAAAATAGGAGTACAGTTCTTAAATTTTATTTCCAGGGATAATCAGCTCTACAGACTTGAAAAAAAATCTTAAATTTAGAATATACATGAATCTGCCTCTTCTGAAGTTTTGTAAATTAAGCAGTATCATAATCAGTCAAAATGATACACTGGAAACCTAGCAGCATGAGCCAAAAGTGTCAAGCTATGTCGGGCATCAACTGCAGGCTTTACAAGCATTAGCCTCATCTAACCCCAGAGCTTGATGGCAGGTCTGGGATTTACTAGGGAAGAGGGGGGCAAAAAAAATGGGACTTGAAATGATTTGCCACTTCCATGAATCTTTCCCCTGTTGTTTAATCAGGTTGGTAAACACAAAACAGGGATGTGAACCCAGTTTCTATGGGAGTTTGTCTCAGTGATTAAAGTACATTATCAAATTATGCATTCACTTTCACAAGCCTGTGGTCTGCTTCTCATTGTCCAACAAGATAGGACTAAAGCACATGAATGTCCTGTTAGAAAGATGCCCAAAACCCTACCTGCAGGGGTAATGGTCACTTCACAAGTGCCTGGAGAACCCTGGGCCTGCGACATCTTGCTGGAAGGTTAGAAGCTGGGTGGTCTCTATATCAAGGTGGCCCTGACTTGAAGAGATAGTGGTGCATTCCTGGATCTTTTTGTAATAGCCTCCCTTCTTGGCCTCAGGAAGATGGATTGGGTGAATAAACAGAACAGTGAGCTTTGCTGCAGGCAGACCTGATGTGTGTGTGTGTGTGTGTGTGTGTGTGTGTGTGTGTGTGTGTGTTCCTTATATTAGCTTTAGGGAGGGCATGTAAAACTGAAGTGGGAAGACCAGCCAGCCAGAACTTCTGCTGCTAACTCTGTACCCTAAAAAATAAAGTTCAAAAAAACCACTCTAAGCTATATATGTCTGAAAATTGTATTGTATTCATGCATGTACATAAAGTATATATAGTTCATGCATAGCATATGCATGGTGCCTATGAATTCCCAATAAGAATCCCAGCAGAGGTACCATCATCTCTGCTCCCAGATGGGAAAGCTGAATCATGGAGGGCAGAGTGGCTGTGCAAGGTGTGTACACACAGAGATAGCGAGGTCAGGGCTGCTCTGTGATCTCCCACAGACAGAGGTGCCTCTCTGGGTGGCTCTTTTCTGAGTAACTCATGAGGACCAGATTTTTGGAGTGACTCACACTTGCCATTATGAGCCTTAGGCAGAAAGTTGGCTTAGAGGAAGCATTGGACCAGGATTCAGGTCAATAATAGCATATGCATTCATGGGCTCGATAGTGTTTTAACCTGATTTCCCCCTGTTGTAAGTTGTATGCGTTTGAGCACTGTAGCTGTTTACTTAGATAAAGTAAAGAAGGTGGCATTCCACTCTTCACAGAGATGTCGTACAGACAGGTGACATAGTAGGGGTATAGACAGAAACATTTGAAACGTTACATAAATTCTCCAATATGATTGCTTACTTGGATGGTTATAGTTAGTTTGGGGCTCCTAGGCTGAGATTCTATTAGTCTGCACCCAGTGTTCCTTCCATACATTTGTGCTATCTCGGTGTGCCTTACAAACACATTCAGTCACTTATGCATCGTTTACCTGAATCAATGAAATCTGTTCCATGCTGCCCTCAATAGGATTCTCACTTCTGCTGACTCCATAAACAGCGTGTTAGGCCACGGTGGAATCCCTGTTATTTAAACTTAAAAACGCCCACCTCAAGGAACTAGAAGTTCATTGCAAATGAAAGTTCCCTCTAAGCATCCTATCTGAGCATCATCAGAGATCCTCAGAGAGAAGTCTCACCTGAGTTGGAGCAAGACTTCAGTTTAGGGGGTGGGGGGTGAACAGAGGGCCATTGACAGAGGCTTACACAACATCATGCATCCAGTCAGGTCCACGGTTCCACACCAGGGCCCTGAGCCTGACACTGCCCTGAGAAGCTGAGGACATCTTGGTTTGTCTCTTTTTGTGTTTTCGGAACTGACAGGACTTTGGAGATAAACCCATTGCCCTCCTAAGTGTCTGCCCTCTGCTACTTACAGGAGACGGCTGCACAAGCTGGGCGTGTCAAAGGTGACCCAGGTGGATTTCCTGCCTAGGGAAGTAGTATCCTACTCCAAGGAGACACAGACCCCTCTCGCAACGCATCAGTCTGAAGGTAAGCGACGGCTTTGCTTTCTTTACACACTGTTTCTGCAGAAACTGCCAGGGAATATCATTGATCACAGCAGGTTCCTGAGGTCTTCATAGGATATAACCCGAGTGACATCCTGAAAGCCAAAGATGCCTTCAGCTCTGAGTTAGAAAGCTCTGCTGGGGGAATCCTTTCCTATTCCTCCAAGAGGTCCATGAACTTTTAAGTGTCTAACCTTTGTGTTACTAAGTTTCTGTACTTAACCTGTGGACAGTGGAAACCAGAAAAGTAGTGAAAAGACACTTTCATGGTACACAGAGATACACATACAAATAAATAAAAATAAAAAATTTAAAAAGAAAACAATTCACCATTTGTAGGAGCACCAAACTGCAGCCCACCACCTCTTTCTAAAATCAGAATATTATTGGGACACAGATGTTCCCAAACATTACACGCCAGGCTAATGTTCATGCTATAGTGGTCTGGTTGAACAGACATGAAGGAGTCTCAGCTGGCTCTCAAAGCCTAACTTTTGGACGTGATTCTTTACAGGAAACCTTTCCTGGATCCTGATTTTCTGATCAATTCACATAAGAGCACACAGGTTAACAATATTCTCCATGTGTCAATGAGTGAGGATGGAATTGTGTGCCTCTTCTATGCATCCCAGAAAATATCAAGTGGAAAATGTGTATATATATCTCAGAGAATCATTAAAAGTCAATGTGATGGTTAATCACATTTAACTTGCTGGAATTAGAATTTTGATGGACACTAGCCTCTGGGCATGTCCAAGGTGGGTTCTAGATTTACTTACTTGATGTAGGAAGACCTGCTATAAATTCCAGACTTACCATTACTTGGACTGAGGTCTTGGGCTGACTTAAAAGGAGAAAGCCACCTGAAAGCCATCTTAGAAAGCTGCCCAGTATTCACACACTTGACTGCTTGTGCCTGCTGCTTCAAGACCCTGCTCCCGCCGCCGCCGCCGCCGCCACCACCCGTCTGCCATGATGGACTGTAGTATTCAACTGCAAATCCAAATAAGCCCTTCCTTCAGTGGTCTCATCAGGCATTTTTATCATAATAACAGAGCAAGGAACTAACACAGACAGCAATACGAAAACTTAAAGCTGATAAACCTTAATGTTTCTTAGAAGTAAAATATCATGCTAGGGATAGAGGTGTATCTCAGTGGCTAGTGTTTATCTAGCATGTGTGAAGCCCTGGGGTATTTCTCAGTACTGTGATAAACAAACAAACAAACAAACAAGTAGGGACATCACACTGAAATAAGATCATATGAAAATTAGAGAGATTCGTGTACAGAGCAATTGGGTCCGTGTGGTTCCGTTGTTAGAATGCTATAGTGCTCATAGAGCAAGGCAAATGGTCTTTTTCACTTCATGTGTCACTGGGGTGGGGAAGAGGATATTAGAATTCTGAGTTCATCTTGCTGTATAGTAAACAGTGAGCAAAATCCTAGATAATGAAATACATTAGCATGTCATACTCGGTCTGTAACAGACATAAACCAGGGCAGCTCGGTTTGTGCCAACTACAGAGAGTTCCCATTTGGGTTGTCAACACATCATCTCAAAAATGAAGGGAAATCTTCCTTGAAAGTTCAGGCTTCCTGCATATCTTCTGGAGAGCTTTACTTAGTGACTGAAGTTTGCAGGGCCTGTGAGGAGGCCCTGTGAGGGAATATCAAATTTTAGACGCAAACAGGTAGCACCCTCTGGTGGTGAAACGTTAAACAAACTAACCACCAAATTAAGACCTGAATATTAACTTGGTGCGGAAAGGCCTGCTAGAAAACACTTCAGGAGCTCTGGACTTGGGCCTCCAGACAAAAGCAGGGGGTGAGGGAGGTGGGGAGGTGGGGAAGGTGGGGGAGGTGGGGGTATGGGGGTGGGAGGATCATTAAAAGGCAACCTCACTACCCAGCCAAAACATTTGTTTGAGTTAATGTGCTGCCAGGGGCATTTGCAGAACTGTAGCCAAATGCATGTTTGTTTAGCCCCAAATCTGACCTGAAACATAAAGTGATGCATGTGAAATAGAAGGACTGAATTATTTTTAAGAATGTGTACGCCTAAGATATTGGAAACGGTACAGAAATGTTTACACCGGGAGATAAATTAGGGATGAAAAGGCATCAACTGTAAACTTCTAACGTGGAATACATCAAAAGGAAAAGCCCGGAGAGTTCATTTTATTACTTCAGGGAGAGGTTGGGAGCCCTCATTATGCTGTGGTCCAAGCAGCAGGAAAGGAGGAATTTATTTCTTAGCAATTGGCAGAAGTTCTTTCTGTTTTTCTTAACAAGATCCATGGAGCTTTCTTGTGGTGATGGTTCACATTCCACAATACAGAGTTGAACCCAAAACCAGCTACCAGAGCCTACAGGAGCTCATGGCCATAAAGTAACACTCAGCAAGTGTAGATGAGAAAACCTTCTTTATTGACAATGTGCCCCAGATCTTGAACCCTTGACCTTTGGCTGCCTGGCTGTTGAGGGTGCCCAGGGCATACCTTTCACCTACTAGATGAGGTGTCAGAACAGGTGAGCAGAAGCGTCGCAGTGGGCAGTCCACTGTGAGGTCGTTCCAAATGGGAGACTTGGGGTGGTGCCCAACTTGGAGGAGGAGCAATGTTGTCATGACGAGGACAGCCTTGCAGGGTGACTACTGAATTTTACAGCCCAGTGAGGCTCTTAGATGGATAACATTTGCAACTGTTGTGCACATAAATCCCATAGAAGTTCTTCGTTGGCCATAATGTATAAAGCCTGGCTTCTTTACATTGTTTGAAGACCAAAAATTAATGAAACCCAAAGTAGCACCTGTGGAGCACTGATATGCTCTGCCTTCGCTGGAATTCTAGTGTGTTCACCCTACTACACAAACATATTGTACTTAAACAAACACAGGGGAAGGAGTTCTTCGGATTTGCCAGAACCTAAGCCTCCTTCCTCTACCACACACTATAATGGGCATTTCTCTCACAGTGTATTAGCTAGTCACATCGTGATCTGCTGTGAGAAACACCCCAAAATGCTTTAAACAAGGAAGACTTAGGAACCAAATCTCCATCAGTACAATTCTTACAAGTAACTTAAGCCATCCTAGTTTGGATAGGTAACGACCTAATCAGTCACAGGGAAAGACTGAGAATGGAGAACGCTGATCAGGAGCAGGCTATGTCTACCCTAAAACACTTTAAACATATGCTTTTTATTTTCAAGTAAGAAAAGAATGTGAATATATATATATATATATATATATATATATATATATATATATATGATTTCTCTGTTAAATTGCCTCTGCTCTGCATATTATGTTTTCCCTGGTTGTCCATGAGCTCCTGAGGTCAGAAGCCAATGCTGTGTGTGTTTATCACGATGAGTTAATGGCTGGTAAGCAACAGGTACCAAGCAGCTGGCTGACAGTGATTCTTGCTGATTGCTCTGGAGTCCTCAGGTTTTGCATGGCCACTGGGCAGTGATGTCTTAACAGGCTGGGATGCTGTCAGCTGAAGTAGACAAAGGAAGACGCTTCTTCATCCCACTGGTAATTTTGAAGGTGCTCTGTACTCCCTCTTCATGGAATCTGATGAGTGGGCACTTGGGGTTTATCGTGTCCACCGGCTGCCTTCACTCCCTCCTATCTCTGATTTCTTACTTCCAAGGAAATTGAAGACTACCAGCCTTTTCCAAGCACCCTGAAGGCTTCTGCTTCTATGCGCGTGTTTATCCTGCTTGCCCATTTTGAGATGCCACCTCCTCCACGTGCCTTCTGTCACGTGTGCCCCAGGGTCAGCTTCTTACAATTGTCAGAGTCTAGTTCCTCTTTCTTATTCTATATTGATTCCTCACACGCCTCTCCTAGCTGTGATATCCCTGTGAGAAGGGTATGTGACGTTTCCTCACTTTGTGCCTCATGCAATGCCAGGTTCAAAGAACACACTCACTAGACGTGCAGAGGAGCTAGAAGCATACTATGTACTGGAGCCTGATGAAACAGGAAATGGAAATCCTGGTGCTTTCTGGAGGGAGGAAGGCCATCCTTATGAAATTGCACTGGTTTTTAGAGGCTTTGATGGGCATGCCATAGAGGTAAGATTCTTCTATCCAGGGGAGTTTAGTGTTTCAGCCAGGCCCCTGTTTGTGTTCTTGGGTGAGCATAGGGATTAGCTGACCATGAGTCTGGTGTCAAAGCTGAAGAACAGAACTGTAAGGGCAGCCTTGGATGACCCAGAACAAAGCACAGCCACCTGCAAGCTTCACTGTGCAGAGAAGTCTTTAGAGGAACTTGGAGGTGGGTGTGCAGGGAGGTAGCTAAGGAAGGCAGTAGTTTCATCTTTGTATACCCCCCAAAATATTTTCTTGCTAAAGAAAGAATTTCTACCTTAACTCCCCATGATCTCCAAGGTATATTCACTACAGGTATATTCACGAGCCTAAAGTTGTCCAATGAAATCATAAGATGCCACTGATAATTTTAATAATATTTTTGGTTAACTCCATCATTTCAAGATATCTAAATTTCAAAATGTTATCAATGTGAAATTATCAATGAGATATCATTCTTCTTTCTTTGTACATAAACTCAGTCTTAAAATGGTTGTTTCTAGCTTATTCTGACAGCATATCCCAATTCTTCCTCCCCCTTCTCCTCATCTTCCTCCTTCTTTTTCTTCTTCCTCTCTCTCTCTCCCTTTCTCGCTCTGTTTCTCTCTGTCTCTGTTTCTGTGTGTGTCTCTCTTCTCCCCCTCCCTCTTCCTCTCCCTCTCCCTCCCACCCCCACTCTCGCTCACATTAAAAACTACTTATTACTGGATTTCATTAACTTTATGATCAGAAAAAGGGATTGATGTGGCACTGTTTTCCAGACATGCTCAGACTTTTTCCAATAACAAAATCTAGTTTTTAAAGCTAAACCTAAATTAACTTCAGTGAGCTAAAAGTACACATGCCTCCACCGCACGGCTAATACTCCAAGGCTGAGCTGCGGCACAGGATTGGTGCTCTTATATTAGACAGCCCTGGTCTCTTGGGATCCATCCTTTTATAAGTTCAAAATCTGAGAGCCAGAAGACACATGTGGGTTTACAATGTGTTTGTGTTTTCTTTTGTGAGATCAACCATATCAAGCAAGGTTACATGGTTGGACCAAAGCATGGTTGTACCGAGCAGGGTAACTCACATCGGCCCCAAATAAGCCTCTCCCTAATATCAGAGAGGCATCTGTGGGACGCTTCTGGATGTGCTTCTTCATTCTGAGTTGGGACATTTGGATATGCGCCCCTCTCTTCCTGTCAGACGGAGCACCGGGATTCATGTAGGACATGGTTGGTTATCTTGGCCTCTGTGACTTCCTCTTTTCCTCCCTTCTCTGAGTTGGTGAGTGATGATAGTTGAGATGGAAGGCTAGCCTGCCAACAGATTAGTTCTATCTCTTCCCATAGCTCTTGACCTCATAAATATACTGTATGGTTTTAAAATATTGTCCAATGAGGTAATTTTCCAGAGAATTCAATGGGAAATAATTCTCTTTGAATCTGACATTTGAAATTAAACAGTTCTTATACACAGTTCCTGAATGCAAGCCAAACCTGAAACACCTTGCAGTTACTTTGAAGAAAAAAAAAATAAAACTGGTAGATAACCTTGACTTAAGTATGTTACTTAAGCTCTGTCTCTGAACTTACTACTTAAAAGAACAGCCAAGAGGTTATTGATAAGTTGTAGGGGTGAATGGGTGCATATTAAAAGTTACTATTAAGATGAATATCTGAATTATATATTTAGCTCTGTCCCTTAGAGTTCAGGCTGTTATAGAGAGTTGATATCTGTTTTATTTTATATTCCTTATAGTTCCACTTTGATATTTATTGCCAGTATCAAGGTTAAGTGCAGACAGAACATAGAGTCCCTAGTCCTGTTGTTAAGAGAAAACGCTCCTAAAGTAGCAAATAGACATGTTTTCAAATATTTTCCCCACTTTCTCTTTGCATATGCCTTATCTGAGTATTTACATTACCATGCCCCCAGGTAAGGTGGTCAAGGTCTGGCGTTAGGGCCAGCTGACACGGGGTGCCAAAGACCAGACAGTAATACAAGTCATTCACTGTGAAGCAGGCCTCAGCGCTCTAGGTGGATGGAGTACACCCTAGCTTCCGCATTCCCAGCTCGACTCCGTTTGCCGGTATGTTCTGATTATTATTATAATTTTTTTGCAAATCACCTGGGGACACGGATAACTTAGCAGCTTTTACCTAGGATCCCACAGAATTTAAACTTTGTGTCTGTTTGGGCAGAAAGCATTTATATTTCTATAAATATTTATGAGTCCCACTGGAAGTCCCTGGACCTATGCTTTGGGCAAAAACCAGAGGGTTGAGTTTGTCACCCACTGCTCAAGCTATCCAGTGCCATGAGAACTAGACTTCTGCCCGGTGCCCTTTAATTCTTCATCACACCCGTTCAACTCTATAGCAGTGACAACACAATCTCTTCTCTCCGGGGCTGCTTCATTGAAGGTCCGCACAGAGGAACCACTCCTCAGCTGTTCATTACTACTGGACAGATCCCACTTGTGAACTCTGAGGTTCTCCTTTAAAACGGGCAAGGACGCGAGTTTCCCAGATAACATGATTCAGATGCCAGCTTTCAAAGCAATGTCTGCATTTGTGGGTTTGCCAGAATAGAAATCAAGTCTGCTTCAGTTGAACAGAAAATAATCCTTGGCAGAAGATATGAGATAGTTTACAGAGTTGATATAAGTGCTTGAGAATTTTGGTCGGAAATAGATGTGAGACTAGGCAGCAGCTGCAGTGGACTGAACAGTCGTGTGTCCTTAAAATTCAAATACTGAAGCCCTAAGTGACCAGGGCTGTTAGGGAAAAGGGGTATGGTTAAAAGATGTTATTAGGATGGTGCACTGGGTCTAATCTGATGAGATAAGTAACCTTATAAAAGGAAAGGACACAGTGCCCTTTCTCCTCCTTGTCATGTGCAAATGCACCAGGGGACCTTTGAGAACACAGTGAAGAAGCAGTTATCTAAAGAACCCCACCCAGAATCAAAGCTGATAGCAACATGGTCTTCCCAGCCACTTCTATTGTTTCAGCCACTTGGTGCTTCGTCTTGACGCTGTAGGCAGACTAACACTGACTGAAAGAGCCAGGTCACACGGTGAGTGTGCCTGTTTAGAAGTCCTGACCTTCCTTGCACAGGGTCTTCACCTTTGTGGCCAGAATTTAAACTCTGTAGTCACCGTCGCCTTGCCAGCTCCTAATTTCCCTTGTTCTTTTCCGGTGTTCCCTTGAGACTTGAAGAGGCATCTTGGAACCTATTAGGTAGGTCTGAGTTACGAACCCCATGGTAGCAGCGAGAGGCGATGCAGGGAAGGACCCCACACGCTGTCCTCTCCACATCCAGCTTCCTCAGTGTCTGGGCAGCCTGTAACTCCACTTTGATCTACTGCAAAACTCCTCTCCAAAACAGGGTATTGGATGCTGGGTAGCTAAAAATATATGTGGAAAAAAATAATCACTGTGGTGTAAGAAATGAAAAAGAGAGGTGACCAGCAAAATGGTATTTATGATGTGTGCAGAATTCTCCTATACATTATGGGACTAGAGTGTTGCTGTAGAATTTACTCACCTTATAAATCAAGAGTGCAGAGAGAACTTGGGTCCCTTATTTTGTCTGCAGCTGTCTACAATACTACTGGTTGTCAAGGAAACGGTATTAAATAAACAACCATAGTCCATTCTTTACTTTTAAACAGTTTCTGTTAGTATGTTCCATTCATCTCAGATAGAAATCTTCAGGCTCTCCTAAGGGCCCACACGTATGCACTTCCCTCCCTATTTCACAGCCTAGTGCATGCAGAGAGAGGTGGGGGTTACACGATCACACAGCCATCATGGATATAGAGGCGATGTAAAGGAATCTGCCTTGCTCTGGTCCTTGGCTGACATCTGCTGTCGTTTATTGGACTGGACACTAGTACCCAGGATACCTGGACAAGTTGGTACACAGGACATAACCTGGGGCTACTGAAAGCGCAATCGTTCTGGGCATAGCTTGTCACTGATTCTAGGGAGCATTCACCATATGTTTCTTGATGTCTTGGTCCCTTCCTGGCTTTCCCTGTTCCCAGGCCTTGATTTGATGCCTTGTTCTCTACACAGCCTTTGACCTAGATGTCTGCCTCCTACGTTTCTCAACCTTCCTAATGCCACAACCCTTTAATACAATTCCTCATATTGTGGTGACTCCCCAAACCATGGAAATATCTTGTTGCTATTTTATAACTTTAATTTTGCTATTGTTATGAATCGTAATGTAAATAAATATCTGATAGTCAGAATATCTGACATGCAACCCCCAATAGGATCAAGTCCCCTAGGCTGAGAACTGTTGTGGTTCGGGGTTTCAATATGCAGCTGTTAAGAATAGAGTTGAATTTTACTTTAGTATTCTATTTTCATTCTTCTATTTAAACCTCTAGTCTCCTTACTGGCATCTGAGTAGCCTAAAAGGCTCAAAATGAGGAGGACTGCATTCAGACAAATGGAGAAACATACAAATAATTTTTAAGCATGACTCTACACCAAAATGAAGAGAATGACTATATATATATATATATATATGTATATGTGTATGTATATGCATATATGTACAAATTAATTTAATTATAAATGTTAATTAAGCATATATATCTGTATGTGTGTGTATGTATATATATATATATGTATATATATATATATATATATATATATATATATATATATATATATAAAGAGAAAACAGGAGTAGTGAATATCATAGATGTTTATAGGTAATTTTTTTTCCTCTGTAGAATAGCAGTTCATGTTCTGCTTGACCCAAGAAGCCTACAGTGGCCCCACTTCTAGCATGACAACACGTTGTCTTCAAGCCATCCCACATACTTCTTAAAATCTCTGGAAATTTTAGAAATTACATTTAGCAAACAAAAAAATTTCAAGAAAACTTATCAAGATTTGATAAAAAGCAGTAAGGATCTGTGATCTGGCTCTTGGCCATTCCTTTCCTCCACATCCCCTGTTCATCTCTAAGGAAACTCCACACAAAGCAAAGACTACACCCCACCCTAGCCCCACTGGAGGCTGATGGTGTATCCCTGAGAGCAGTGGGGTGTTGACATTTCTCATTCTCCCTTCCCTAATGTGGAAGAGGCAATATTCCAGGCAAGTGAGTCTGTCAGATGGAAGCTCTCTTCTTCAGCCCTGCCCTGACGGAAGGGATGGATGGAGGCCTTGCCTTGGCTTCATCCTAAGACTATGAAGACCTCAGTTACAGTCACATTGACTTCTGTGGAAATGGGGTTCTGGATTTTGGCTCTTGGGGAAAGCAGAAGGAAGGCAGTCTGAAGGACCAGAGGCTAGTTCTGCTCAACACACCTCCAACACCGTGTTCTTAACATAAAAGTCTAGTTCAAAGCAAAGTATTCCATTGTCACATGCCCATAGTCCAGACTCTAGACCAGTGGCTCGGTGATTCTGTTGAGGGGAAGTGGGCACAGAGGAAAAGATCATGGAGTTGAATCCTTTTGCATCAGAATAAGGGATACTCAACTGTAAGCATACCCTCAAAAGCAAAGCAAAATGTCACATAAGTTAGACTTAGAAGCCAAAACAAAGCCAACGGGGTGTGGTGGTGCATGCCTTTAATACCAGCACAGGCAGGTATTAGAGGCAGATGTGGCGTATCTCTGAAGTCAAGGCTAGACTGGTCTACATAGAGGGTATCCAGGGCTACATAGGGAAACTATCTCAAAAGTAAACAAACAAAAGTTAAAACACATGTCAGATCATTTTCTAGAAAGAACCTGGGGAAGAGACAACTAAGGATTCCTCCTGAGGTAATAACAAATCTTAAAAACTGACTTAGAAAACCCCTGTATAAGAGTCAAAATTTAGTGCAGATGTCTGTGCTCCTGGGCATGCTTTAAAATGAGGGAGCAAGCGATCAATAGAGGAGATGGACAGTTGATGTCATTTTTAGAACAAGCGAGCACCTGCTGGAGTCTGTGCCTTCAAGGGCCACCATTTGAAGCTAAGAGGGGAAGGGAGAACAGGTTTTACCAAAACCGTCTAATCCTGAGAAGGACTTAGTCCACAGAATTACTACATTATCAAACGTAGGTCCCTGCAAGCTTGGCAGAAACTAAAGAGCCTGACACACGGAGAAGCAGGCAAGAGAACTGTTTGTGATAGCAAAAGGCAAAAAGCACACACACACACAGGCACTCACAGGCATGCACATGCATGCACACGCACCCACGCACACACAAGCACAGGCTCGCCCAAGTAAGTAATGGCTAATTAACAAATAAATAATTCCTAAATAAGTAAATATGGTTGTTAAAGGTAATCAAATGGATAATAATGAATTGCTATAGATAGTATTCCAATTCTAGAAGAATAAGGAAGAGGAAAACGAGTAGAAAATACTAAAAAGAAATAACAAATGAGAGGGCTAGAAAGATAGTAAAGTACGCAGAATACATGTACAAAGCTGGGAGCCCTGGCACAGACTAGTAATCCCAGCTCTGTGGACACAGACAGGTCACGTGGGGCAGGGGGTGGGGGTGGGGGTGGGGGCTCACTGGTCAACCAGAGTAACCCACAAGGCAAGTTCCAGTGAATAAGAGAAGGGGAGTGCACAGGAAGGGAGGGAGGGAGGGAGGGAGGGAAAGGAGGAGAAAAGGAGAAGAGGGGAGGTCTGCCAGTGCCTGGGGAATAGCCTCAGGGGTTGTTTTCTGCTACACAGGTGCACGGGCACACGGATCCACATGAACTTGAACATACACTCTAACATACAATATGACAAACAAAAATCCATCATAAAAGGTGGAAGCATTTCAGATTCGATGAATCACTTTATAAACCACACGAGTCAGCAGGTTTCAGATGGGACAATCAGAGCTCTAGCAACAGGTCACCCCCTGTGTGTGAAGGGTAAAAGCAAAGGACAAGGAGCAGGCCCTGGAAGCAAGCTGAGAATGAGTCTCCGCCTAAAGCGGAACCCCTGAGAGGATTGACCTCTGACCCCTTGGGAGAAGCAACAATGAGAGGGTGGCCACCACAGAAAATCGAGTCGAAGGAGAAAGCACCTGGCAACGGGAACTTATGACATAAAATAGCTGTCTAAACAGTGGAGATGGGATAAGGACTCTCACAAACAGCCACTAAGGCTGTGTCACTGCTATGCACCCATTTTACAGGAAATATTAATGGGCAGGTGTTGAGCGCATAGTTTGAGTATTTTATTACGCACTGGTTCTAGCTCCAGCAGCACCAAAATTATGTAAGTAAAATGAAAACCATAGAGGACATTCTCCTTGATGCTAGCAAGTGGTCCCAGGCAGAAAGTTAAATGCCCAGAAAGAAAGAACAAAGAAGGCATGTAGACTGCAGAAACTGTTTTCCCCCTCCTTACATTCTGATTTAAAAAGCAGCTGTGTGGATGCCGCCCGCGGCTATACTTGTGCTGTTGGGCCGATAATATATAGAAATACAATCTACTCTGTGAAAGCAGCGTGGGGGGGCCAGGTGGGAGCCAGGCTGGAGTTGACTTAAGGAAATGACTCCAAGAGGCAATCTGGAGCCCCGGGAACAAATGACCCTGGGAACCAGACGTGGGAACAATGAGCATTAAATAACAAAAGCTGTAAGTACATAATTGTGATCCTTTGTTCTGGAGACTTAAAGAAAATATGTAAAATCCCAGAAAGTAACAATTATAAATGCATCCCTGAGCTTGCAACGTTTGCAGATATGCTGTGTATGTAATAATAGCATTAAAGGGGAACAAAGACAGTAGACATATATGGGAATAACATTCCTATAGTTCATTAGAATTATATTAATAGGAATTTGAAGTTACAATGTATATGGTAAGCTTTAGGGCAACCACAGTGATAATTGCTCAAAATAATAGTGAGAAGTCACTTAAAATTAACATGCTACATTAGAGAATGTTCACTTAATGTAAGGAATAATAACGGTACAAAAAAAAATCATGAAACACACGGGCGATACAGTGTGCCAAGCACGTGCTGCTAGGCAGGTTGGCAAGTGGTGAGATGGGGTATGGGTAGTGAGCCATGGGGTCCCTTGAGGATATACAAATACACACGACCTAGCATGTGTGTCAATACAGATATGGGGTTATAAGCAGAGGAGAAATGCAGTGACCTCTAAAGAGACGTCAGTATACTACAATGCCAGGAAAAGGATGCTTCAGTAGAAAAATAAAATGTAGTGCTAAGGCAATGAGGGAAACAGACCAAAGACCCAAAGATGACTTAAAGTACAGTATAAGGAGGTAGTGTAGGGTCAAGAACCTTAGAACACAATGACACCAGGCATACTTGAATAGAAACCGCTTCAAGAGTTCAGGGTAATAGGCAAGTCATGACTGTCTCTGGGTTGAGAAGATTCTGAGACATAATCCCACCGTACCTAATTTAAAAGCCCTCGGGGACAAGAGGTAAGAAACAAGTGTGTTTATTGGTGTGGTGGTGTGAATAGGAATGGTCCCCAAGGATTCATGTGTTTAAATGTTTGGCTACAGGGAGTGCCACCTATCAGGAGGTGTGGCCTTGTTGGAGGAAGTACGTCACTGTGGGGCAGGGCTATCTTGCTCAAGCATGCGCGGTGTGACATACAGGCTCCAGCTGCCTTTGGATCAAGATGTAGAACTCTCAGCTTCTCCTCTAGCACCATGTCTGTCTGCCTGCTGCCATGCCAGTCATGGTGATAAGGGGTTGAACCTCTGAAACTGGAAGCCAGCCTTAACTAAATGCCGTCCTTACAAGAGCGCCCTTGCTCATGGCTTACTGCACTTCACAGTAAAGTAGTGAAGCCTTAACCAAGACAATCAGCAAACATTGTTTTGAACTAGTGTTTTGCGTTGAGAATGTGAATCTTTTATGCTTTATTAGAAGCAGATAATGGGTGACTTTTTGATGCGTTTGCTTTTAGAAAACTCCCAATGTCCTCTGTGTTACTTTTTTGGCTTTCTTCCATCTATACCATGCTTGCGAACTTGAAAAGGCATCTTATAGACTGAGGATGTTAAAGAAATGAAGGCAAAATTTGGGGGTATAAGGGAACATATAAAAATAAAAGACGTTTCACAAACACAATAAACAAAAATATAAAATAAAAATATTCATCAAGAAGGGCAGGCAAGATGGCTAAATAGGTAAAAGTTTCCACTACCAAGCTGATGACCTGCGTCGCAACCCCAGGCCTGCATCCACATGCATGCACATGATAGAAAAAGAGACATTATTCTACACACACAATACACATGCAGTGTTTCATTCTCTCCCCCGCCCCCTCTCTCTCAAATACATACATACATGCTAAATAAAAATGTATTTTTATAGTATTTTTTAAGTAAAGGAAATGAAGATAACTTTAAAAGTGGAAGGAAAAGCAGGCTTGGCCCTTGTGGATTAAAACAAAAAGGAAAGTTGGAACCAGTGAGGACTCAAGGAGTTAGAAAGTAGGCCGGTGGTTTGCATGGCAGCCTTTAGAGAGTCAAACACTTAAATCTGAAACATCTCATTAAAGAAATGGGCTTTGTGATTATACTGTAAGGGAGAAATGCCCACTCGCCCGTCACTCTCCATCTCTGAGAGTGTCTGGATTTTGAACTCCTCTTTAAAAACGGTAGAATTATCGGGAACCTGGTAGACAAAAATGACTGACCAATATTCCCTTTTTACTGTAACTCATTGATTACTATTCCTAAGAAGGAAGAGGCTGAACTTTTTGTGTCATTTCTAGATGATGAGGAGAAACATGAAGGAGAAAAGTGTTAACCCATTGTGTATGAACCGCCCCAAGATCTAGAATCTTGGAGAAAGACGCTTCAAGTGTGTGTGTGTGTGTGTGTGTGTGTGTGTGTGTGCCTTCTGAGTAGCTTCAGTTTCTCCACTCATCTTCCTGGGAGTGAGGAGAGTAGCTCTGCCTTAGCCTACGTCACTCCTGATCTCCCCAGCCCTCACTCCTCATCTCCCCAGCCGATCTGTAGCTCAGGATGAGAGAGTGGTGCTCTGAACTTGACTCTTTATAAACCCAATGTCTTACACAGAGCCTGGAAATCTCAGTCAAGCCCGACTCATAGTGAGAAGGATTTTGACCAACTGGACACACTTCCTATTCACATTCAGTGCTTCTTCTTCATAAAAGTCAGCTAGGGAGATGTCCCTGCCTTCCCAACACTCTATTTCTGAACCACAACCTGTAGCCTTGCTTCATTGAGATGGGCAAGGCTTTTCTCAATGGTACATATGAAAAAATATACTGAACATTTCAGCACACCTCTGGTATTCCCTCAGGAGAATCACAGCAGGGGAAGGAGGTCACACACCTTCCCTCTACCATGAGTTATAATCAAGACCTTACCCTTGTCTGTGGGTGGGCGCCTACATCGAGTAAACAATGCATACTTCCATCACTCTCAGCAGATCATTTTTATTCCTATGTCCTTCTATTTTTACTTTGGTCTTATTTCCCACCTAGGTACTTATTTGATCCGCTTAAGAATAGCAATATATTTTATCTATAAGTCCTAAAGAAATAAACATAATGAGGATAATATGAATAACTTTAGATAACTAGACACTAAGGGGAATCTGGGTCATAGTTTCCATAGTATTTACAGGAAATAGAACTCACATTCAGAATGGAGTAAGGACAGAAGTTCCCTATACTGAGCCAGAACTACTTTGAATTCTTCGTACATGTGTGCAATATTAGGCATGAAAAAGGAAGAGTGGCCAGTTGACACAGATCACAAAGCAACTGAGAAGAGACATCCCGGGAGACAGATGTTCCACGTGCAACGTGTCTCAAAAGAAACAAATCTAAATCTTGCACTGTTACCATAGACACAGAAAATGAAAGGTTTTCTATAGACTTGTCAGCATGGGATTCCAGTTTTGATACCAAGCCGGAGGAACTTGTTACAGGAAAACATATATGCAACTGAACCTTCCTTTGAATAAATGACAATTTGAGGACTCTGGAGAACAGCTGAACTTTTTTAAAAATCTAAAATGTGCAGTTTGGAGTATTCTGTCACGGAGTAAGCTGTCATTTTCACCATGGATGAGGTGTATTGAAGGTTTGTCTCTGTGTGTGTGTGTGTGTGATGGAAACCAAATTGGCAAGGTGGTTTTAAGAAAATGAGAATGAGCTCTGTTTCACTTCTACCTGACCATGCTCTGGCATCAGATGGCAGCCTCTTGTGGCCCACTCGAATTCCCTGATTGAGCAGTCTGAGTCAGGCATGTGGCTACGCACAGAACAATCAATACCCTGGATAATAAAAGTTTCAAGGAAACAAGAAAAATGTGACATGTGTGTGGGTTTGTAGTGTATTTATTAGCTGTTCTGTGGGTAAGAACTGCCTCAGGCACTGCTGGTTGCATAATGCCCACTGGCTCCCTTGATTTTATTGTAAGATCACATTGATATCTATTTTCTTACCTTCTGGAGACCATTAAAGAGACGCTTGCCTTCGAGTTTTGAACACTAACTTCTCTACTTCCGAAAGCAGCGAAAGCAGCGGCTTCGATTTGTTTGTCATCACGTTTCCGTGTCTCCTGCTGAGTCTTTGTGAAGAACAGGTTCTGAGAACAAAATAAGAAAGGGGCCTTTCCCGAAGCTGTTATTTTCAGACATAGGGGATGTGTAGCTGTGTGGAAGACTGAGAGAATGTACTTATGTCAACATCCCCTCCTGAAATGGGCCAAGAGCATGCTGGAAAATGGAGGGTTTCTTCACACAAATGAGCTTAGGGAAGATGCACCACGTTCCGCGAGTGTTTCTATCGAGCACCAGGCTAAGAGCTGGAGCACCTGCATCCTCTGTCCTCTCAATTCAGTGGTCCTCAGCTCGGCCTCTTTGCAGAACCAAACAGCATCCATCCATCATCATCAGATGTTCTCAACAAGCAGAGATACGGGCTGTGGTAGGGATCCCTGGGTGGGCTCGCAGCGATGCACCTTTCAGTCGCTGTTACTGAAAGTGTGTTCATCTGGGACCATTTGTTTCTTACGCAGCTTTAATATAAGCCAGATCTCGAGCCTGGAGCGCCATGTTGAATATGACCTTAGCTAGCGAGGATGAATTCACGTGACGAGGCGGGGTGGGGGGGATGTTCCTTCCCCCACACTTCAGTGAGGACTCACTGAAGAGTGGTGGTCTACTCACCCTGTTTAGGTAATCCTTGGCTTGGCATGTTTCGGTAAGAAAATGAAAGGTTAGCCCACATAGCTGAAATCTCTCGTCACTTTAGATCGTCTGACGCCTATTTGTATGTTGGGATCATTCTATTTGGTTTTGGTCAGGCATGAAAGTGTTCTGTGGTCTCCTCTTCTAGTTTTTTCAAGGCCTTCTGACTTTTGGAAAATTGAGTGACTTCATCCCTGTCTGGGCTCCTAGCAAAGTCTTGTATTTTTTTACTCAAATTACTTGATCAATTAGCCATGTCAGCTGCCCAAAATGTACCTTTTTATTAATAGTGCCTTTTATCAATTCATTGGAATTAGAAATTGTAACCCTGGTCTGAGGCTGGTAACATCTTGCAATAATTTACAAATGTTACTTTTTTAAAAATGCACCACAATTGCTCATTCGTGAACTTGCTGGATGTGTCCTTGTGTGAGAAATTGCATCTTATTCTTATTAGTTTTGACAAACTGGATTAGAGCTTGCCTATTGTTAAGTGGTTCTATCTGCCCTCAAGTCTACTGAGAGACACAGCATTTTTAATGAATTTAATTAAAACTGCATGTGGTTCATAGACTTCTCCCGGGTCGGTTTGTCATTCTTCCCGACCAAACACAGTTGCTGCTGCTGTGTTATGTTTTATGTGAGAATCGTCTGACTTTCAGCTAGCAGCACCAAGGTGGTTTCCATGGAATGACATGGTGGTGAAATATTAAAATTCTAAAAAAAACTTCTTTCTACTTAAGTGAGGCATGTTTACACTAACTAACGTATGCATAAATGTGTTAAGTATGTTTGTCAGAGCTGTGAGGGACATGGGCTGTATTTCAACACCAGCAATATATTGGCAGCAAGAGGTTTCACAAAACTTAATCCTGGCAGCAGGATCTGGGGTATGTATTATTCTTTGAAGTATGAAAAAAAAGCAGACCTTCGTGGAATTTCCTTTGGAAGTTCAGCTCAGCTGGGCAACCACTTCTGCTGGTTCTTCCCTAACAAACAGGAATTGCATGTAAAGACAGCTCCTGGCATCAAACTTTTAAGCCATCCTGAAAGGCATCAGTAACAGAACTGTGTGTTTTTTTTTTTTTTTTTTTAATGAAGATACCCAATTCATTTCTTAAATATTTCTGGAAAATGTTTGTGCCATAAAACTGCAGAGAGGGAGTCAATGAAGACTTCTAACAGATCTGCCTCAAATTCTGATTCCTGGAAATGATTTTCATCGGGAACGGCAGGAAAGTGCGCGTGTGTGTCTTTACCTGTGTGTGTGTGTGTGTATGTGTGTGTGTGTGTGTGTGTGTGTGTGTTGCGGGGAGAGGAGGTCATGTACCTAAGTGTGCTTCTCAGATGTTCTCTGCCTTGTTTTGGAGACAGGGTCCCTTGAACATGGAGCTCGCTGATTAGTTAGCCAGCAAGGCCCTGGCAGCTAGGAGGAGGGCCTCCTTCTATTACCACTGGGGTTGGTGTTACAGGCACACACTGTCACAGCTGGCCGTTTATGTAGGTTCTAGGAATCTGGACTCTAGTTTTCACGATTACACAGTGAACATTTTAGTGATTGAGCCATCTCCCCAGCTCCCAGTTTTTAGTTTTTAAAACACTAAAAACAGCCGGGTGGTGGTGGCACACGCCTTTAATCCCAGCACTTGGGAGGCAGAGGCAGGTGGATTTCTGAGTTCGAGGCCAGCCTGGTCTACAAAGTGAGTTCCAGGACAGCCAGGCCTACACAGAGAAACCCTGTCTCAAAAAAAAAAAAAAAGCCACTAAAAATGTTATCAAGGAACACAGTTTTTAAATGTCACCTCTGGTAAATATACAATGTGGTAGTTGACACTTTCATGGAAACTGGCTGCACCACTGTGAGTGCTTTCATAGGATTAAAGGAGGCATTTTTGGTTTCACAACCTAAAGTCCATAGGGGTTGTAGGGAAGGCATTGGGTGCTTGCAGAAGGAAACTGGCTGGTCACATCTTTATCCACACAGAGAAGGCAGAGGAGATAACAGGCAGAGGCTGAGCACAGGATATGACCTGAGGCTATAAGCCCTCAAAACCCACCCTCTGTGATGTGCTTTCTCCAATGATGCTGTTCCTCCTAAGGGCTCCATAACTCCCCAAACAGTGCCACCTACTGGCATAAAGTTCAAGGGCAGGAGGCTAGTGTGGACATTTTCTCATTCAAACCACAGGTGGGAAACAGAAAGTTTTAGGCAAATAACTCCAGGGAAATAGAAATTCTAGAAATAGGCACTCTGAGGCAAGAGAGATGAGCCCAGATTGTAGGCAGGGGGTGAGCTGTGAATATTCCATGGGGAAAGAATGGAAGTAAAGAGAGGTCGTGGGAAGATGAAAGTCTGAGTTCTTGAGAAGTTAGTGGGAAAACAACAGGAATGATTGATGGATGGGATTCGAGATGGACTATGGGCTATGTTTATGTTCATCTGCCGCCTACATTTGCAATGAGAACAAGTGTAGTTAGCACTAAAAATCATGTAAGCTTGGGCATGGTGGGATATGCCTGTAATCCCAGTACTTGGGAAGCTGAAGCAAAAGGATCATGAGTTCAAGTCCTGCCTTGACTGCATAGTGCAGTCTGGACCAGCCTGAACATGATCACACACACACACACACACAAAACCTCATAAAACCATATTAAAAAATAATATATTGCATAACACTCTTAATAAAAGTCTTGGTATATTACCCATGTTAATAAATTTTAAGACAAAAATTATCATTTAAACATATTATTGTGATATATCTAGAAATTTCCATAAAAGTTTCTTGTACCAGTTAAAAAATGACCAAATATCCTTTCAATAAATATCTCTCACTACTTCTTAAAACTGAAATAATTTTAGATGGTATCATCTTTTGCAAATATCTCATTAACAGGAAGAGAACACTATTGAGTGTTTTAAGTAAGAATAAAATTTAAATTCTGTACAGGAAAAGTAAAAGAAATTCTCAGCTCAGTTAGATAAAAGAAGGACTGGTATTGTCCTGAAAAAAACAAAATGTTTTTTCCCAGTACTTCATATTTTTCAGCCTTAATTTGGGGACATGGAAATAATCTCTCAGAAGAAAATATGATGTCATAGGTCACAGGATAAGTCTTATGTTTCAGATGTGAGTGATGCTGTTCCTAAAGCTCTTGCTCCCTGCGCAGTGACTTCTGTGCACTCCCTCCACAGCCCTCCTACTCTGGGCAGAGGAGAATTGTACATCTTACCAAGGGCAGCTCAGAAGGCTTTCCTTGCTGGCAAATAGCCAGTGCAGACTTCGCAGCCAGACTTCTTGACTGAAGTCCCTTCTCCATGATGTCACTCCGCCAGCCACTCTCTTCTAGACAACAGCAGTGCCCTCTCAGAGTGCTTTGGCATTTGGTGAATTGACCAACACTGTCCGAGTGTGCATGCCTTTGACAAAGACACCGAGTAGAGGCAAAAACAGATAGAACAGAAACAAACAACAACAACGACAGGACCCCACCACATCTTGGTTTCGTAGGCAGGTGTGTGAGAGGAGGGGGTGAGCTGGCGAGAGCATGAACAGGTGGGAGATGTTCCCTTTCTGAGCTACACTGTTCATATTCATTCCATGGACACTCTGCACGAGTGGGAAAGTCAAAACTCCCCTGCTAGTCACTCCGTCTTCATGGGTTTGATAGATATGACAGGGTAGCTTTCAAGAAGGAATGGTTAAAAACGACAGGTGATCCTGTCACCCTTGCTTAAAAACTTCCCCAGGCACCCTTTTGCTCCTCCTGGGTTGCCATGTCCAGCTGTGATTGGAGGGTTTGTGCCCAGTTTTTTTGCATCTTGTTAAAGCACCACTAGTGGATTTGCACCTTGTTTAAAAAAACATGATTGGCGGATATCCCTGAGAAGCCTGCTCCCTCACTAGTGCTCGCTCTCTGTCTCTGTGTCTCTGTATCTCTGTCTCTCTCTCTCTCCCCTCTCCCTCCCTGTCTCCTTCTCTCCCTTTCCCTCTCTCTCCCTCCCTTCTTCCCTCCCTTCTTCCCTCTCTCCCTCCCTCTCCCTCCCTCTCCCTCTCTCTCCCTCTTTTCTTCCCTCCCTCCTTCCTTCCCTCCTTCCCTCCTTCCTTCCTTCTTGCCTTCTTTTCTTTCTTTGTTTAGAGGGAAAGCAGAGAACTTGATCTGGGAAAGAGGGGAGGTTGGAGGATGGACTGGGTGAAGTAGGGGAGGGGAAACTATAGAATGTAATATATGAGAGATGGATAAAAGCTTAAAAACAAACAAGCAATAACACCAAACAAAACAGCACAACCTTGCCCTGGCTTCTGGACAAGCACAGAACCCTGTGAGCCCAGGAGCCTCCTGCTGAGGGCACATCACCCAGTCTGACTGCACACTAGTAACACTTTGGGAGCTTTAAGACCCACAAATGTCTTATGTTCACCCTAGGGATTCTGATTTAGTTGATCTGGAGTAGGGTCTTTAACTCTCCAGGGGTTTAGCACACCCAGCCAAGGACTGAAGAGCACTTCACCCATGGAAGAAGTCTGACAGGGATATATTCTCCTGCATCTAGTTCAGGATATAGTCTTCCTCTTAAGATAATAGCTCAATTTAAAATTTCATTATACAAATTTCAAATGATAAAAATTCATGTAAAAAGAATCTTAAAAAATCTTAAAAAATGTGTTATTATCATTTTTTGCTTTTCGGATCAAATCTGGATTGATTCCAAGCCTGAGTCCCAGGCGTGTTCCCCAAAAGTAAGAATCATTCTAGAACATTGTGATCCCCCAAAACTATATTTAGAGTGGTATAAAAGTCTGTAGCCCATATTCTCAGGAAAAACTCCACAGCTCTAAGTTCTCAAAGGTACCCATCTATGACCCACTTACATGAAAAGCTGCCACCTTGTGAGAAAACCTCCTGAGAGAGGTGATCAGTGCTGGTGGGGATCTAGGCTTGACCATGTTAGCTTGGGGCAAGTTCTCTATCTTTTATTCCTCCGTTCTGGCCAGTCTTCTAGCCTGAAGTTAAGGGCCTTCAAGAAATATCCTTATTCTAAAGTTAATCTAGCACAGCGTCTATCATTTGCACTGTTAAATTTTTAAATGAAAAATGGAATTAGAATGAAGGGCTTTAAGTTCTTGACTCAGAAGAAGTGCAAGTCCCTGGTTTAATTACATGATCAAAACAGAGCTGTGTACTGCTGTCTTCTAGCGAGCCACAGCGGCAAATGTTCATATGATTATGTAAATGTTTATTTATTTCAGAAAAAAATATATATACATACACACATATATATTTTCTTAAACCAAACACTGCCAAAGATCTGGTTTTCCACTAAAAGAAATAAAATTCGTTTTGGCAGGCCACCTCTGAGTTCCCAGTGTCTCATTATTTGCTGCTGAAATAGTTGGGACTAAAACTATAATAATCAAAACATGACTAGGGAAAAAAATATGACTTAGTAGCTGACCGACATAATTTTTCTATTCCTGGGTACAAGATTGCCAAAAAATGCATCTGTCTTCTCAATTGAACTTATTTGTAATTCAAGAACATAAGAAAAAAACTGAGAAGGATCTCCACTTAAGACAGTAATTTTGGTAATTCCGAGGCGATGTGATGCAGGAATTTTGATCAGCACTTAGCGCAGTGTGGGAGCTCTCCTTTCAAAGAATAAACATGCTTTGGGGAGTCAGAGAGCATTGCCTGGGGTTTGACCTGAATAAACTGAAAATAAAACTAGAAACTGAACACAGTCCACATAATTAATTAGTAACAATAAATGCTCCATATACATAACACATCATTTTAACACAAAAAAATTGCTACAGATGAATTTGACACTTAATCCGGTGAGATGCTGATTGGCTTTCCTAAGACTTGTGATAAAATTCAAAGTCTCAAATATGCAAAAAGTGGGAGGTGACTGTTCATATGTTCAAAGCGTTTGCTGACCAAACCAGGATCTTCCATATTTTTTGGTCTGCGCTCAAATTGCCACATAGTTTTAGTGATTCTCCAATTGCGCGCGCGCACACGTGTGGGAATAACCTGCAGTTATAGTTAAACATGAATGGCTTGTAGGGTCCCCACAAAGTACTCGGTGAGGGCCATACTGCTGCTTTGGTCATGTGTTTGACCACCACTGTTTTGCTAAAATTCCACATAAATTGTCCTATTTAGCGGCAAACCAAAGAGACACCTGCAAATATGGCCTGAGACATAGAATGCCCAACTTTCACCCACCCCATCTTTACTGTGAGCCCCTAAACTCTAGACCCTCCAACATCACTGGAGTTTCTAAAGGCTCTTGAAAGGGGATAATTAGGTTAAAATGGGATCGTCTCTTTCATCCTTAATCCATTATGACTAGTTACCTTATAAGAAACAGAAATGAGGTAGCTGGGAAAATGGCTTTGTTGGTAAAACATTAGGACCCGAGTTTGTATCCTCAACATCAACACAAATAGTTGGGCATTCTGGCATAGGCTAAAATCCTAGCGCTGAGGAGAGGAGGAGTCCTGGGGCTCACTGGAGAACCTAAGGTCCCAGGAAGAGACCCGAGGTCTCAAATATATATATAAAAAAAAAATGGTGGAGGGCAATGCTACGCATGGTGCGACCTCTGGCCTCCATAAGCACAAGTGCATGTTTGCACACACATGAGCATATAAACACCTGCACATGCACAGAAAAGGAAACATAGACACAGCTGTACACAATGGGCCGAGCTTCTAAAAGCAGAAAGCAGCTGTCTGCAAGTCACAGGGAGAGGCCTGAGACTAGAGCCCCTGCCACCTGTGAGGAACTGATTTTTTTGTTATTTTAACACACCCAAACTCTGGCGTTCTGTTATGACTTCCGTAGCAAACTTGTGCTGATCCTGGACTTCCAAAGGAAATGGAAGGGGTAGGTAGAGTCGATTAGCATGAAAACAAGTTGCGGTGAGTCTGAAGGAGGGCAATACATCTATATCTTGGGCGTTCTGAACGCATTTGACTTGGTGCACACGTTTCAGGCGTGGGACATCATTGGTGATGTGACAGAATCTGAGGGCCACTGGGGCATACTGGAGTGGGTGGAGAATTTCCTGTTCTCAGACAGTTCATCTCTGAGGATGGTGAAGAGGATGGGAAGGATGTAGGTGTGGTGGGCGTGTCCTTCTTTGCCTGCTTCCGGTCTTCAGAACCTGAGCTGATGTGACTAGGGAGGTGTCCTGCACCCTCATCGGCCATACGTTCAACTTTCACATGCTTGACCCATCCTTCCTGGCTGTGCGTTCTAGACGTTGAAAGTTTCAGATGTGGTCATCACGCCTCTGTAAATACTGCGCCTCAGTCACAGAGCCGGGTAAATTTTGTTTTGAGAAGCATTTTTTTTATTACAAGAATTTCCTTCTGGCAGTACGAATTCCATCTCACAGCCTGAAGAAAGGAAACAAGCTCTTGTAGCATTTTCTTGGCTGTGTCAAGGCAAAATTTAATAGCTGCCTTCCAACATCTTTCTTCCCGCTCTGTGACTACTGAGAAAAACATCATACTTTTATTAAAATATTATACTTAATGGCAAATTGTCTCACAAGCTTTCTCCTCACAACCTTCCTTAATTGGGTTCATGTTTCTTTGTTTCTTGGTGGTTCTTTTTATATTTTGGAAAGTGGGCTTTGATAGAGATAGATTAAAAAGAAGCTCCTGGTTTTAACTTCTACACACAATTTTTTAAGCATTCTCAAACTAGCTAAATTTTCAAGGAATAGATATATTATGTATATATCTCCTAAAGTTTGTATTATTGGGGAATCAGGAGTGGGGCAGGGAATTGACTTTTGGAAGTCTCTTCAAGATAATTTGAGAAACCAAATTAATATTCGCAGTAAGACCCATCAGCCTGCAAGATGGCTGAGCATGTAAAAGTCTACCAAGGTGGGTGACTTCAATTCGATCTCTGGGACCCATGTGCTGAAAGAGTAGTGACTCCTCCAAGTTCTTCTTCTGACTTCCGCATGCTCAATGTGTGTACATGCACATGCACTCTCGCCATATGTGTGTGTGTCTTCATATAATACAGATGTGTGTGTGTATACATACATACACACACACACACACACACACACACATATATATACATATATATATATGAAATTTTTATTTCAAAAGATTTGGATTCAAAACAGATCTGTTCATTATTTTTGGTCCTTTTGGTCCTTTTCTCCAGGATTTTATTATCACAGAAAGGAAAGGTAAGGAAATCCATGGTACGTTTGCAGCAGGAAATCCAATAATCCTTTACGAAACCAGGCCATTTGGGTATCATTGAGTTTGGTTTGCAAATGTCTAGGCCTTTTGTTTAAGAATCTAAAAATGGCAAATACAAACCTTCACTCCTAGTAACCGCCTTAAAGTTCAGTGCACTAGGAAATGTTGCCTGGGTTTTATGGTCCCATAAATTGCTCGGCTGAGAACACATGCCCTGAGCCTCCCTCCCTGCTTTCATGAAGGGTCAATACATTGTGTATATGTTTTGTACACCATGGGTGCCAACTACCAAATGTACAAAACAGAGTGTCAGAGACCACTGATGGGACAGACCTGCAGGAGGAGGAGGAGCTGTGGGCGGATGGCACAGCCAGACTCAAAGGCTGTGCTTCTCTGAGCTGTCAGAGCTACTAATGTAAGTGCAAAATATAGTGAATACAGACAGATGCCAGGCAGAACCAGGGGCCGAGAACAGGAAACGAGAATATTAAATCAAACCGCAGTTAGCTGAATGGTCTGGGACTCAGAGGGGAGGGTCTGCCCTGAGAAATGTGAAAATAGACATTTGCCTGTGGAACAAACCTTTGTTTGGCTCCTCAGTGGATAACCGTTTCCCAAGCAATATAGAATTTCTAGTGAAGCCCGAGGTTTTGTCCTCTCTCTCCAACTCTGTGATGGCTGTTCTTGGTTGTTAACTTGGCTACATTTGGAATCAACTAAACCCTAAGTGTCTGGGTATACCTGAGGGATATTTTTTTCTTATTAAGTCCATTGAAGTTGGAAGATCTTTAATGGGGATCTTTTGAGATGGGAAGTCCTACCTCTAATCTGTGCATCAGCTTCTGGTGACAGCCTATGTAGAGAATGTGGAAGAAAGAAGTTTTCTCTCTTTATCTCTTTACTTTCTCTCTCTCTGGTTTAAGAGCCCATTTCTTCAGAATTCTGGCATATACTGAAGACCATGAGACACCCAGCCTCATGGACTAAACATCTATTATATTCTTGGACTTTTCACTGGTAGAAAGCCTTTGTTGGATTAGCTGAGTCACAACATGTAAGGCACCCTAGTAAATCCCTTGATGCATTCATATATAAGTGTATATATGTATGAAATATATATGTATATATATATATATTCACTTTATTAGTTCTGTTTTAGAGAACCCCAACTAATACAAACTCACAACATATTTTTTTGTTTAGTATTATTATTACACTACTATTGTGTGAAGCTGTTAATTCCTAACTTTCCTTTATATCCCTTTATATATTTCCTTTATATCCCAATATATCATTCTTGGAGATCCAAAACTACCATCCGCATTAGTTCTTTGTAACAAAATACAATAAACTAGGTCACACATAGGCAACAAGAACCAACTTCACACTGTTTTGCAGGCTTCTGAGTCCACAGTCAAGGCTCTAGCATGCTGTGTGTGATGAGCTGGTGTTTTCTGACTCACAAGCATTGTGTTCTGGCTGTGTCCTCATCTGGTGGAAGAACCCACTCTTTCTGAGGTCTCTTGTAAAGGTACTAATTCCACTCATGGGCCTCTGTCCTCATCTCTGAATCCTGTGCCAAAGCTAATCATCACACTGAATACCACAGCCTTGACAGGATTGATTTTTGCCTTATGGAGTAGGGAAACACAAACATTGGATTCTTCGTATTAGCACTGCAGGAGTAGAGTGTAAGGAAATTCTACCGTTCCAGTACTGTAAAGACCAGCCACTTACCTGAAGGATGAGTGAGTGACCTTCGGGTCAAATTGAGGAAGTTAGAGAAACTATTTTCTGCCTCCTTTTTCTCCTAGAGGAGTTTTTTGAGAGGATAACCAGCAGAGGGCAAGCTCTGAACCCCAGCCTTCCCTGACTCTGGTGCTTAGCTACAGAAGTTGGGTGGCTGCAGAGAAAATGGGAGTTGGTGATAGCTTGTCCACTGATGATGGCTGCTTTCTTGTGCAGTTCCAGACACAGTTCATTAAGAGGGTAGCTTCTGATGGGAACAGAAAATCCCTGATGGCAACCATCTGCTTGGACTTGTTCAGAAAAGTACCCCCATCTTAAACGCCACAGCTATATATGTGTAACGGGCATAAAGGGGGAAATATGTCAAAGACAAGAGAGTCACAAACACCGATGTCTTTCAAAGGACAAACTGATGAGACTGATTGATGATAAAAAGCATAATTGTGTCGCCTAACATCATGTATTGGCTATATAAGACCATAGAGTTTCCCACAGAGCCCTTCAAGTTCAGTGCTTCATTTAGTACTCCCAGGAACCTTCTGAGTCAAGACTGAGTTTTCTTATGGTCATACGAAAGGGCTGACAATGACAGACTAAGAAGGTGGCCCAAGGCTATGAAGACACTAGCTACCATTCAGAGCCGGTGCCACTTGGTTCCGTGTGTCTTGGATTGTCCCATATACTTTCTGCTGAAACATGCTCACTGCTGGTTTAGGAAAGGTGGCCGGGTAGTGGTGGTGGTGCACGCCTTTAATCTCAGCCCTTGAGAGTGAGCGGGAGGTAGTTCTCTGAATTTGAGGCAAGCCTGGTCTCCAGAGTGAATTCCACATAAGTCAGGGCTACACAGAGAAACCCTGTCTCAAACACAAAAACAAGACAAAACAAAAAATCAGGAAAGGCCAGTGCGAAATCAGGTTTGTATTTCATTGCCTTGGTGTGTGTGTAAGACATTGCTAGTAGAGATAACTCAGTAGCTCTACCTCCCAGGAGCCTTGAATGCCAATCCCATATTGTTGTTCTCAGCCAATCTGTTTCCATTATATTAACCCTATCTTAACCCTTTTAACCAAAGTAACCAAAGGGTTTCTTTTTAAATTAAAATCTGGCATATGTCAAATATTAGTAAGCACTGGTAGACTTGTCAAACTACATTGTCAGCGCATGCAGAATGGTTGGGAATTATCGATTACCAATTATTCTCGTAAATACTTATATGGTGCCATTGTCTATAACTTCTGAAACCAACAGAAAATGTGTCTCTAAGCTACTCACAGAGGTTGATAAACTTGGAGTTTATCATTTGAAAAGTAATATACCAGGGCCCATGGAGATTTAAGGTAAGGGGGAAGGCTTTAATCGCCTGAGGAAAAGGAGACTTTGAGTTATAACCTTTGCCACAGGCCGTTTATGAGCACAAGATCATTAACATCTACCGCCAGGTTCCTGAGCAGGAAGCAGGTAAAGTAACAAACAGAGAAAGTTCTGATTCCCTTTGAACTTTATAGAAAGGCGGTTTATAAATCCCAAGCAAGTGGGTTGATGTTAAAATTTGTCCAGAGTGACTCAACTTAAAATCCTTGTGAAAGGGAACGCCTGTACCACATGTCATGTACAACGGGCCTCTCCCCCCTCAGGTAGAACAGGCCTGCTTTAGATTGTCTCTTTCTCTGTCAATAAGGTTTCTTATAGATCCCCTTTCAAACACACCCAGATGAAAACTATGAAGACTTCCACTGCAAAGATAAGAAGCCTCTCTCTCTATTAGGAGGCCTAGGGCAAGAAGGAGAACACTAGCTTTTGTCATGAGGGAGGATGAGATGTCAGTCTCCAGTGCTGATTAAAGAAGATTTTCATCCACATCTACCTCCAATAGTTGGGCCTAATGGTCTCACAGCTGATCTACCTTCTGTACAAAGGACTACCTTTTTTTTTCTTTGCATTCCAAACCTTTGCAGTCGAGTTGATGATTTTTAATACATATATAATAATGATACCCTTTCAGTACTGTGTCATTTTCTTTACCCTTGTAGAGAGATAACATGCAATTATGAAGTGATGTCAGCCTATAACATTTTGGTGTAAAACTTTGGTCACACCAAAATACCAGGCTCCTTAACAAAGCTGGCAGACACACATCTCTTGGCGGCAGCTGCTCGCCGTGTGATTTAAAACTTCCTGTCACGATAATTGATGTGTTTTTATTCTTTCCATTTCCTGAAGCCTGATCAGAATTAAAATGGCTGTTGGAATTTCCTGTCAAAGCAACTCGTTTATTTGCTGAGCTCTGCACTTTGATTGGACATTGCCTTCAGCAAGCATCAGGTGGAGACTGCCGGGAATTGCCCTCTCCACACAGGTTTGATGGCCAGGCACAGACATCTGCAAGTAGATGCAAGCTGTCTGTCACCGGTAAATTCATCCTAATGAAAAACTCCACATGCAAAAACGTTAACGATTTGAATATCAAACCTGACCACCCGCTGGGTGGCTCTGGGTTTCATGTTCATTTAGGAGGTCCCCACAGAGTTTCAAACTGGTTGTCTCACCACAGAATTTAGATCCCAGTCCCCGGACTTCATTGTCAGATCTCACCCGTGCTTAGATAACAAACTGCTCCAATCTTCCCAAGCTTGCGTTCTTCTTTCCCATGTGTGCCCCATATGCTTTATATGAGAAATAGCTTGGGGTAGTCGAGTGTCTTAAGGGTAAGGGCTTCAGAAATGTGCAGTTGTCGGCATAGGAGTTTGCTCAGATCATGGATCTGGGAAGCAAGGAAACTACAGAAATTCGGGTCGATTGTAACTAGCAGATAGCAGAAGGACCTAAATTCTATTTAGTGTTTTATTATTACATTTATTTTTGTATCTGAAAGAAAACAATTCATAACATTTGTCCATTCATGGGAAGGGATCTTAACTGTCCTCATCCTGCCCGTGAGCATGAAGAAGGGTGTTTAATGAGTTCTAGATTGCCAGTATGCCATTCACAGAATGTCTGCTTTCAAGTCAAAACCAGGACAGACAAGGGGTTTGAAGAAGTTGCTCCGATCCAATGCTGGGGACACTGAGGATTGTCATCACCCACCACAGTGTGAGTCACAATGAAGGGGTCTTGAAGGGAACTGGGAGTGTCTATAAAAATAAATAAGTAAAAGCACATCATGCTTTTTTTGAAAGGAAACACAGAGACATAAAAACAAACAAAACTGAAAGAGCTCACCACGGAACACCATTCCTGGACTGTGGTGTGCCTTGGCTGTTGTGGTGTCTTCCGCTCTTTCTCTGTTTCGTTTTGTTTTGGGGTTTTCAATAAACTTTGGGTTTTTAGCTTCAGATTCTCTGAAAAAGCTTTGAAATATGGTTTAAACCTAGCAAGTGTGAAGTCTTGACCCTGGGACTCTGGTTTGGTCACTGCTTACCCTACCACCTAAGACAGTGACTTAAAAACTCTACATGACTGAGTTCATACTCATTATACAATTGAAGAGACGCAACGGACATCCAGAAAACCAAAGACATAAGAAAGGAGACCACACTGCATCGGGAGCCAAAGGCCTTGTGCATGCAACTTGGTTCTTTGTCATTTTTTAACTTTATTCATCTTATATTCTCACTGAAATTTACCCCCTCCCTCTCTTCCCAGTTTCTCTCCTCTCTTCCTCCTACCCCCATCTGTTCCTCCTTTTCTCTTTAGAAAAGGGCCTCTAAGATAGCAACCAATCATGGCATATCAAGTTGCAGTAAGAGTAGGCCCCTACTCTTGTATTAACCTACACAAGGCAACCCTGTAGGGGATACAGGTCCCAAAGGCAAGCAACAGAGTCAGAGAGAGCTCCTGCTCCCACTGTTAGGAGTTCCACATGAAGACCGAGCTACCCAACAGCACCATATGTGCAGAGGTCCTAGGTCAGTTCCATGCAGGCTCCTCGGTTAGAGGGTCAGTCTCTGTGAGCCCCTATGCACCCAGGTCAGAGAAGCCCTGTTCTTAATGATAAATTACAACTGGTTGTCCATTAGAACCACTTGAGAATTTGTAAAACAAAAACAAACAAGCAAACTAAAACTAATATCCAGATAGTCGCTGGACCATTAAGTTTAAGTCTACTAGTCACGGTCCTGAGGCTAGGAGGAAGATTGGGAGGCCCCTTCTTCATTTTCAAGATCTCGGCCGGAGCTCGGCACTGGAAAAGAAACCTATTTTTCTTCAAATGTCCTTTCCCCCTTTCTTCTTGCCTCCTTTTGGCATTCTGCTGTTCTGCCTCTGCAAAACAACCCATACAAGAATTTTGCCTGCTCCTTGGCTAGGGTAGGAAGGAGGCTCTTTAGAAGCCACAAAAGCCACATCTCTAGGGAACAGTAGCTTTATTAATATAATAATTACCATCCTTGTGGCCCGGTTATGAGGCACACATTCCTTGAGAAAGCGAAGGAGAGACAACCTGAGATTTTTCTGGAGAAGCTGCACTTGTGGTCATATGTGTAGCGCTAGGTGGGGTCGCGCCCAGGTCGTCTCTAAGGAGATCCGGAATTGGAAGTCCACTTGGAAAATGTTTCCCCCATGGAAGCCATCCACTCACCATACAAGCTCACTTTTGGAAAAAAATATCAGAATAGGAAAATATGAGTGTTTGATCCCTCTGCAGACTCAGCTTTTCTTGGCTTCTTAGCTGGCTTGTAAAGGAGGCTCTCTGGTGCGAGTCTTTGCCATTCACTCTTCGCTTCTCCGAGGAATTCAGTAAAAATGGATTGAAAGCTTTGTTGGCAAGATGTACGCCATACACGCCTCGCTGGGATTTTTTATTCTACATAACGTTGAGAATGAGTTGGGCACTATCTGGATGTTTGTTCTTTACTATTTCCAAGTAAATTGAATATAGTTAATAAAGGACGTTCCCCGATTGAAGTGGGCACCAAAAGAAGCTATTAAAATTGCATCTCAGTTTCCCGTGTATGTTTCTTGGATATGGGGGGAGGGAAAAAAAGGAAATTAAATATGGTAAACAAACTGACTTAAGATCCTCTTCTTTGAACAACCACGTCAGTCTGGATACGAGTGACTGGTGCCAACCTTGGTGCTGGAGGCTTGTGGGAGGCGGCCTGCTGAGGACGTGGCAGCGGCTCTGCCTCCAGCTGATTTTAGGCCCAGATAACTACCCCTTTCAGCTCCAATGATGCTCTGCCCTAATTGACCGGTGCCCAGCTGAGCTGGAGCTGAGTCCTTTTGGAAGCTCTTCAGACCGCCTTTGACTGCCTCCAAATTCTGTGCCAAGATCACATTGGCTTCTAGACCCTGATGTGTAATCCAGGCTGCACTCTAAAGGGACAGTGTTCCCGCATGTCTAACAGAACACAGCAGTGAGTGCACTGGCTCCCTCTACCAAATTAAAGAATAATTAATACCAGTTGAAGGGCTAATACCAACTGAAGTTACATCGTAACTTCAGCCAAAGCAGGCTATACACTAAACGTCATCTTCTGTCTTAAGTTCATTTTCTTTTTTCTTTTAGGAAGATCTTAGGTTCCCCCAGCTCCCTCTAGCAGTTGCCCTTGAACTGTTCTCAACAGGATGCTCGCTTTTAACGTGACATTTGTTTTAATTAAACAAAATCACCACTTGAAGAGCTTCGGTTTTCTGCAGGAGTGTTGCTTACTGCTATTGCCTCCAGACAGAGGCTTGCAGTCCGGGAGCTTGCGCCATGGGTGAGGCCTGATGAGCTTAGATGAGCACCGCCACCTGCTCCAGCCTCGGCCAGACACCGGGATAGCCTTTACATCTCCTTCTGTTCCCTTCCCCCTCGTTCTTTCTTCCTGGACCTCTCAGTATATCTGTCTTCCAGCACTGGACCCCAGGGCTTTGTACATGACATATAAGAACGCCGCCTTCCAGACCCTCTTCTTACCACCTTCTTTTGAGACAAGGGCTCACTAAAATATAGAAGCTGTCCTTGAACTCACTTCCTACCCCAGGCTAACCTTGAACTGCTGATCCTCCTGCCCAACGCTCCTAAGCAGTTGTTCCACAGACCCACATAGGACCATCCATCTTTTTCTTCTGACTTTCTACTGGGAGTCCCTGCTGTATAGATGGATGATCAGTCAGTGAGATGGGCTGATCCATGTGCTGATGCTGAGTGGTTAAGAGAACACAAAGTGAGGTTGATCTCAGACTATCTCCCAGACTCAGTGACCTAATGTATCATCTGATGCAGCCATGCCTCCAGAAGGCTTGTATAGGGTACCAGTGCCATCTCTTGGTTCTTGGGCTGCTTTCTGCCAACACTGGTGCCACTAAGGTGACCAAAGAAAGTTGATGACATTCAAAGCAGATGTCGCTTCCCTCCTCCCTTCCCAGATAGTTGTACATACTACAAGGGCGCAGGAGGAGGTAGATAACTATGTGCTGACTACTTGCTCACCAACAGAATATTTTTCTCTACCATTGAGCCTCACTGAAATGGTTAGTGTGTAGAAAAAACATGGGGTATTAAACTAAAATATGTCTGTCTGGGGATCCATTTAGTTCCCTCCAAATAGCTCCTTTCCTTATGAATGCCAGTGTGTTTATATATATTTAAATGCCCCATTTGCTACACTGGTTTTAGCTTCTTGTTAGCATCACTTCTTGTTAGCATGATGCTCTGCAGCTCAATGCAGCTGGAGAAGGGAAACACATGTTAAAGAATTTATGCAGTGTCCTTAGTTTCTTTCATTAAAGGCCCTGGGAATAATAGGTGCATATTATAAGGTTGCTGTGCTAAGCAATAGGTCGTACCTGTGTTTGACAGATGCCTTATTTACATTCATGTTATATATGGGGGGACTGTAACATTTTAAAGAACATAGCATTTTAAAGTAATATTTATATTGTGCCTCTACACGTGGGGAACAGTCCTCTGAAAGAATATGATGTGCTTTAAATCCACTTGTCTGCTTCTTCTAATGAAAGAGTCCAAGTGTTTTCCTCCCAAGCAGTGGCTCAGCTTATTCCCGACTCAGACCATTGAAGGTCTACCAGCTGTACAGCCTTGGTTCATTAAAGGTTGGACAAGGTTAACCTCCTGCCTTGCCCTCCCAGAAACAGGATGAGAACTGTTATTTTTTTAAGGTTCAGGTTGAGCTCTAAGTTTGATCCTCAGAACTCGTGCAAAGAACTGGACGTGTTTGTAGCCACTATAACTTTAGGGACATGCTGGGCCCCTAAAGACAGAGGGATCTCTGGGCAGTCAGCCAGCTAAGAGCAGCCATCACGTCTAGACTAATAGGTGAGCACACTTGAGACTGACCTGACCTCTGTCCTTCACGTGCACATTCACATACAAATACACACACACACACATCTACACACACACATATCATAAACATACACATACATACACATCTAAACACACACTCATCACACACATATACACATATACACATATATACATACATACACACATACCACATATGTACACACACATCTACACACACATACATATATGCTACATACACACACATATACACACACATATACACATACCACATACACACACATCTATACACACAGACCACATACACATCTCAACACACATACACACATAGCACATACACATACATTTACACACATCTACACACACATACACACATACCACATACACACACATCTATACACACATACCACATACACACACATCTATACACACATACCACATACATATCTCAACACACATACACACATACCACATACACACACACATCTGCACATACATACCACATATACATACATCTCAACACATATACCACATACAAACATACCACATACACACACATCACACATCTACACACACATATGCATAAACACAGATGCACTACATGCATACAGACACACATACACACACATACACACACACATAAGTTTATACTTTTTGCAACAGAAGAATGTAACGTGAGCTTGAATACTCTGAAGACCTTTGGTTTGAAATTTCACATCCATAACAAGACTTTTCAGTTAAAATATGTTTTGAAAACCATGAGAGTTCCTTCTTTGGACTATCTGCCCACAGCCGAATCTTTCCTTTATAATTCTTTGGCATAACATTGCATGCTTTGAATTTCCTAGAATCCTTTTAAGTGTGCTAATGTTCTAGTAATGATCTCCTTAACCCTGAAAACACCTATCTAAGCAACCGAAACTATCATTGAAGCCAGTGTTTTTTGTAAGCTACTCTCTAATTACATTTCTTCTCTCATTTCTCTGAGTCCTCTTAGAAGCTTCCTAGTTAAGCTAACAGGTGTCTTTCTTTATTGGTGCTGAATTTTGTTTGAAATGTTATTTTAGTGACCAGAGAGATGGCCAAGCTGTTAAAAGCACTGCTTGCTCCTCTAGAGGACTTGGATTTAATCCCAGCACTCACAAGGCAACTTACAACCGTCTGTAACACCAGTTCCAGGGGAGTAGGCACGAATGTGATGCATATATCTGTGCATATAAGCAAAATCCATACACATAAGACAAAATAAATACATCTTTAAAGCATGTTATTTTCATTTACAGTGAGTGCCTCTACAGGTTTCTTTACCTACTGGAATGCCCGTTGGAGTACCAAAATAACAAGCTAGTCTTATAAAGTGCGGTAGGCAATAGAAGCTAGGTAAGGGAGTTTGGAAAGCAATCGAAGTCAAAAATAGCAGTATCTTAGAGAGATTGGAACCCAGAGGTCCACATGTGACAAATGCAGAAACCCTAAGGCAAACATTGATCAACTGGACCGGCGAATGCAATCAAATCGATCAGTACCCTGGAGAGCTCCAGAGACTGTACATCTGAGTGCTTATCAGGTTCCATACTTAAGCTGTGGACCCACCAGCTACTGATCCAAAGTCTGCAACTCTTTTCCTGAAGCAGTCATAAGCTTAGCGACTAACGAGTCACAGGCTCACTCTAGCACTGGCTGTGCCTCTGACACTTGTATGTCACTCACTGATGGTCCCTCATCGTCCTGAAGCATTGATACTTTGCAGTGTGAGACATTTTCAAAGGTCATTTTCTAGAGACAGAGTTGACCCAAATTACTCATCACAATTCATTGAGTTTTAGTATTTTTGTTGTCGTAAAAGAGATTTTATTGTTCTGCTAATTAACAGGTCAAAGCGCTAAATTTTTCTTCATCATAATAATGAAGTCACAAAAGGTTACATATTTTTTTCTTCTCAGTAATATACTTTTTTATTTTTACAGTAATGGGGATTGAAACCATTACTACATCACTGAACTACATACCTTCTCTTTTTATTTTTAGGCAAGGCCTTACCAAGTTGCCCAGGCTGGCCTTGAACTTGTAATCTTCCTGACTCTATACCATTGGACTATTAGGTGATGTTTCAACTTTCCTTGTACTCCCCAGTTGGGTTATTTGCTTTGGGGGGCATATTTCTTGGTGGTGGAGCTTATAATGAGGAGAACTTATTGATGTCTAAAACTGAACAGCAGGTTTTTACAAAATACTCTTATTGTGAGATAGATATAGAAGACTGTTATAAATTTTCTAAGACATATCCAGTCAGTCGCTTTTTACAATTAAAAGACAGTGTGTTATTTGACATCCGGTTGGTTTCCAGCAACTTCTTGACGTGATGTAAAGCATAAAGCAAGAATGAGTGGGAACCAGAGACAGGGACTCCATGCTTGTTTTGCAAGAGAATGCGAATTGATCCATTCTCATTTCCTTGTACTAAGCTCAACTTCAAGTGGATTAAGGACCTCCACATAAAACCGGACACACTGAAACTAATAGAAAAGAAACTGGGGAAGACCCTTGAGGACATGGGCACATGGGAAAAGTTCCTGAACAGAACACCAATAGTTTATGCTCTAAGATCAAGAATTGACAAATGGGACCTCATAAAATTACAAAGTTTCTGTAAGGCAAAGGACACTGTCAAAAGGACAAAACGTCAACCAACAGATTGGGAAAGGCTCTTCACCAACCTTAAATCTGACAGAAGGCTAATATCTAAAATATACAAAGAACTCAAGAAGGTAGAAGCCAGAGAACCAAATAACCCTATTAAAAAGTGGGGTAAAGAGCTAAACAAAGAATTTTCACCTGAATAAATTCAGATGGCTGAGAAGTACCTTAAGAAATGCTCAACATCATTAGTCATTAGGGAAATGCAAATCAAAACAACCCTGAGATTTCACCTCACACCAGTCAAAATGGCTAACGTTTAAAAACTCAGGAGACAGCAGATGTTGGCGAGGATGTGGAGAAAGAGGAACACTCCTCCACTGCTGGTGGGATTGCAAGATGGTACAACCTCTTTGGAAATCAGTCTGGCGGTTCCTCAGAAATCTGGGCATGACACTTCCGGAGGACCCTGCAACACCACTCCTGAGCATATACCCACCTGTGACTCTAACATTTTACAAGTCATTAATCTCCCTGAGGCTGTAATTGCTACATCTGTTAGTGAGAAAATAGCACCTACTACTTGGGATTTTTCATGAGAATATTTGTAGATATTGTGTAGAAATGGTCTTCACAACTTGCTGGAGTAAGGAGCTCAATACTGCTTGATAATTTTTCCCTCATCAACACACGACTCTTTCAATCTAACTTTTCTGGTGATTTTAGAAACACCGCCTTCAGATAATTTCTAACATGGCTTCAAATAGGATCCTGATTAGGTTGAGGGATACATTTTCTGGTTTATTTGTTACTATATACTTTTTTTTGGTTGGGATAAAATTGAGTTTCAGTTGTTGTATTCAACATATAAGCAACTAGGCTTTACGATTCTGGTTTATTTTTTGTTGGGTAAAATCACCTTCCCAGAAACCAAATTTGTTGTTGCTTGTTTTATTTATAGGAAGCAGCCATATTGAAACAATCTGAAAAGCTATAACCCACTCAATTTTCTCCAAGAAAATTCAATGCTGGCGAAATGGCTCAGTCAAAAATAAATGAATGAATGAATGAATGAATGAATAAATAAATAAGAACTCTTTATGCAAAGGTGAATGTCAATCCCCAGTTCCCCTGTGCAAAACCCAGACACAACAGCTAGCACCTCTAATCCTAATGTTGGGAAGACAGAGACAGAAGAATTTCTGAATCTTGCTTGCCAGCCATCCTAGCCTACGTGTGAGCTCCAAGGTCAGTGAGAAACCCTGACTCAAAAAATAAGGTGGAGATTGACTGAGAAGAGACACCAGATGTCAATCTGTGAACTCCACATACAACATACACATGCGCACCGACCATGTACAAGCGTGCACATGCACACAGACCACATGCATGCGCGCACAAGTGCGCATGCAGAGAGAGTGAGAGAAGACAAAAAAATGTCCTAGTATCTGCAACACACAGTGGGCAGCACATTCTTCATTGCACAACCAGGGCTGACGCTCAGAGGTGGTTAAGGAAAACCATCACAGAGGGATAAAGCTGAATACTCGTGAAAGGAAACCAAAGCCCATCAGGGCTTCCATTCCTTTAAACAATACCAGTAGCCATTTAAAATAGCGTTCACAGGGGAATTACACTAAATCGCTTAAGCTCTCTGAGCAGGTGAGATTTCCCAGCTTCCTTCTGAGATCTAATGGCGGAGCATCTCCTTTGAAATCTGCAACCCAGTCATGGATGGGGCTGGGGACCTCTCAGCTACCTGCTTTTTCTTTCCCGTACCTCTTGGCTTTTGGGAATGACTGCAAATGGTGTCAGGTCATCCAGGATTGGTTGTGAAGTCAAGTCATGATATAGTTCCCAGAATGTGCATACGGAGGAGAAATGTCAGGCCTTCTGTCCTGCAGGAGAGTCCGCTTCTGTGGTGGCGGTCTGCCCTCTGCTTAGTTCCATAAAGAATCCCTCAGTGCCCTCCATTTGCGTCTCTCGTGTTTTCAGGGGATCGGGCACATTTCTGCCCCTCTATCTGGCCTCTTACTCCCTCACTCTTCAAATGCTTGTCCTCTTGCAGAATTCCCAGGCCAATCCTCAACTACTCAAGACCCATCTCCCCACAGAGGCTGCCTATGGAGCCTCTGAATAAGTGCATGTCCCCATTCTGTGACGTCACCATGATCACTCCCATTAATATATTTAAGTGATCCTTCCTTTGCGTTCCTTCTTTTGTCCTTTTCTTTTTCTTTCCTTCCTTCCTTTCCTCCTTTCTTCCTTCCTTCTATTCAATTATTTATATACATGTATAATCTATGTATTTTTGTGTTTGTGTGTGTGTGTGTGTGTGTGTGTGTCATCTATGAGTGATTCCATGTTGGGAGTACACTTGCTTGATTGATGTCACAGGTCTTCCTCCATTGGACTCCACTTTGTTCACTAAGATGGGGGTCTATTATTTGAAACCAGAGCTTACTAACATGGCTACTGTAGCGAGTCAGCCTGTTTCAGAGATCCTCTGTCAGTGTTGCCACCTAATATGACTAACGTAGCTGGATGGCTTGCGCTATGGATCCCCTGTCGCTGTTGACATGTCCTTCCCAGCATTTAAATGCATTCCAGGAACCTGAACTTGCACCCTCACACATGCACTGCAAGTCCTTCCTGCTCTGAGCTCCACTTCAGTCTCTGTACATGGAAAGGTGCCTTATTCAGTGGTTTTTGTTCCACATGGAGTTTCATATTTATTAAAACTTTAGTGAATGCTACCAGAACTATATGTAGAAAGTTAGAAAAGCATAAACACATGGAGATTAATTTTCCACTAATTAAATATGACAGGTGTGAAATACAGGGAACAATAACAATAGCAAGAAGTCACCCAAGTCAGAGCTTCCCAGGGAAGGCTGTACGTGGGAATTTTATTACCATTAGGCATATTTAATTTGCCTGTTATGACTTATACTTTAATTAATATTAAGTGCTATTTAAGTGTTGACAAATTCAGTTAAATGTCCTATGGATATTTTATTAAAGGAAGAAAGGGATGATAATTTTTAATGTGTGGGTTTTTTTTTCAGCCTTCCTGAATCTCCATCCAGGCAAATGGTGTTTTTGACAATACTCTGATGTTTTACAAAAAGGCATGTGTTTTCTGTGTAATTTTAGAAAATGATCCTTAACTATCTCAGGATTTAGAGCCCAGAGATCTCCAAATTAGCAAATGAGCTATTTTTTCTCATTTCATTCTGCAAGCATACATCTTTAATACCTGAATAACATGTGTAGGTACACTTAAAAGTTCTTATTTTAGATTTAAATTGTTTTTGAAGTTCAAGCACAATTTTCATAGTAATTATCTTTTACCTTTTAAAATATTACTAGACACTAATCATTAGATAGAAGTGTTTGGGGGACAATAATTTAGCTGCTTCTGTCAGTGATCAAATTAAAACTTATTTTTTTTTTTTGCCCAAAGTGAAGTAACACAAAATATTAGTTCTAAAAGTTCTTAAACTCTGTAGTTTCCCCTCACATTTCAGTGAATTTGTAAGACTGAGGCTTGAGACTAGTAAGTAGCCTGGCCTCTTCAGAGGCTAAAGGATCTCCCTCTATAACCAGACACTGGGAGCATCCTAAGCAGTGGAGGAATCCAGGCCTCTGTTTCCCTCCAACATCTGTCTCAAAATCCAGCAGGCTGAGATGCAGGGTGGGTGGGGAGGGACGTCTTGCAAGCATTCCCCAGTGCTCTGCACTAGAGAGCTAGCATATCCACATCATCCTAAGTCAGGAGCAAATATATCTTGTATTCTCAATCTGTAAAGAAATAAAAAGCTACGTATAAGAGAAGACACAAATTCCATCACAAGCCACTAAGTAGGATTGATGAAAGACTATGGGACGATGGGAAGGTTAAAGAAGGGAATGCAGATAATGCCTGTCTATCACTGGTTCAGGAAAGAGAGAGAGAGAGAGAGAGAGAGAGAGAGAGAGAGAGAGAGAGAGAGAGAGAGAGAGAGAGAGAGAGGAGACAGAGAGACAGAGAGACAGAGAGACAGAGAGAGAAAGAAAGAGACAGAGACACAGAGACAGAGACAGAGCTAGACAGACAGACAGACAGACAGAGACAGAGAGGTGAAAGGTGAATGAGATAATTCTAAATGAAGGAGAATGCATAGCAAGATGGAGGGAAGCTGGTGGGAGGAGAGACGTCAATGATAGAGTGGTAAAGTCAACCCTGCTGGAAAGTCAGAAGAGAGATGGGGAGGAAAGGATGCATTTGTATATCCTGGGCATTCCGCATGTTTGACAGTAAGAGCCCTGCTACACACATAGTAAAGTTACATGCTCAGTAAAGACCTGCCCAGCCCTGGCACTTCTGGTATCTCAATACACACTTATGGGACGTCTTCTGTGGAACCAAGTCATCCTGGCACTGAGGACAGGATGGACAGTTCCCACCAAGCTCATGGTCCCTCCTGCAACATGAAAGACGAGAAAGAAGTGAAGGGAGAAAAGCGAGACCTGGCAGTGGGCAGAAAGGGCGAGGCTGGAGAGGCTGGCATAGTTAAATCACATCATTGCTACAGACTGTGGTGGTGGCTGTCCTAACCCTGTTTCTATTGCTGTAATAAGCACTGTGACCACAAGCATCTTGGGCAGGAAGGGTTTACTTCAGCATATAGCTGCCGTCCATCATAAAGGGAAGTCAGGATAGTAACTCAAGGCAGGGAGCTGGAAGGAGGGACTAAAGCAGGGGCCTGGAGGGGTGCTGTGAACTGGCTTGTTCCCCATGGCTTGATCAGCCTGCTTTCTCATATCACCAGGATGGCCAGCCCAAGAGTGACATCACCCATTGTGAGCTGGGCCCTCCCACATCAACCATTAATCAAGAAAATGCCCCCGTGGACCTGTCCACAGGCAAATCAGATGAAGGCATTTTCTCACCTGCTGTTCTGTTTCACAGGTGACTTTACCTTGTATCAAGTCATACAAACCAGGACATGCTCCAGTTTCAGAATTTGGGAGGCAGAGGTAGGGAAGTGTTGGGCAATCAAGATCAGCCTTGTCACCATAAGGAACATAAGGTTAATCTATGCTGGTGAGCCTGCGTCTAAAAGTATTACATCATTCATTTGCTTTCTGACTGACAGAAACTTGAGCTACTCCATACATTATCTTCCCTACCTGGTCGGAGCCATCTCCCCAACCCCTTTGCCTTCCTTGCTAGTCTTTCTCTTCTATCAAATGTACGAATTTCCTTCCTGACTCCTAGCCTACCTTTGTAGCTCTTTCAAACCCCACTACCCAGTGTGCTTACCAGCAGCTCCCTCAGTGGTCCCTGGTTTTTCTCATCCAACAATGGGCTCCTGCTTCCTAGCCTTACTGTGTGCTGGCCTCTCTTCCCTCTCCTCTGACCACACAACGATTTTGTCACATCACCTCCCCCCATCTCCATGGTGCTAATGATGCCTAATTATCTTATTACAGATCCTTTACTTGGGTTTTCTCCTAGAAGCCTTGTGACCTCAGCGAGTCTGTGTCTGTCTGTCTTTTAGCACCTAGTTCAGCACCTGCCATTAACAGAAATTTAGTAAATACTTGTTGGGTGAAGGATAAATACCCCCTCTCATTTGGGACATATTTTGGTTTTCCCTAAATAAGAGCTTCTATGCCTGTGTGTCCTTGGCCTCCTCTAGTGCTTTTAAATGGAGAAGGCATGTGGCTAAACCTGTACACCATCTTTTCAGGGACATGCGCGCGCGCGCGCGCGCGCACACACACACACACACACACGCACACACGCACACATGCACACACGCACACACGCACACATGCACACACATACACATACACACATGCACACACAGAGAAATACACACACATGCACACACAGAGACACATGCACACACAAATACACAAACACATGCACACGCAAATACACACACACATGCACACACAGACAGACACATGCACACACACACAGAAATACACATGCACACACAGAGACACGTGCACACACAAATACACACATACACACACACATACACACACACACACACACACACACACACACATGCACACAGAAACACACAACTTCCTTAACTGGTAAAATCCCGACTCCATTGTCGTTAATGGTGCCCTTCTCCTAGGCCACAGATGCTAATGCGGCTACTTGGACTGTGTACCTCTTTCCCCTGTCACCTCCCCCACTTTCTCTTAACTCACTGCCATCCTCCTGACATGCAGACCCATTTCCAGGATGATGAGTTGAGTATCTTCCGTCCTGAGGGCTCTAATGGTAATGCCAACTGTACCACCAGAAGAACTGACCTCCCCCATACCCAGTGGCACAGTGAGTGATGAGTTCCTGGGCTGCGAGCCTCTTCTTCATGAGCTGTGATCACTTTCTCATCACTTGTGCTGGGTTCAGTCAGGGGTCTGTGTTTTAACACTCAGTGCCTGGCAGTGAAGGGTTGCTTCTGCCTCGAGTGCCTCAGCCCCTAGCTCCGTCCTGTGGTGTGAAGTATTCCCTTACTCACCTAGTGTGGCAACGTTCTAAAGTTTTCCCTCCTTGCTCTCTGTTCTGTGCACCCAGCACAACTCAGCAGATAAGGGTGGGGCTAGGTCCTAAGGTATGGCTTACAATCAGAAGAAACTAAACGGAAGGGCAAGGTCTCACAGACAGCGAGCCTAACATTTGCAAGAGCTTGAAAGCAGGCACATAGATTCAAAGTAGAAGAGTACACAGCCGTTAGGAACAGTAGGCTATCGGGTATGGTAAGCCTTTGGATGCCTCGTCAAGATACTCGATGCAGTAACGTCCAGCCCTTAGATTATGGATGTTTATAGTTTACAGAGATGGGTTCAAGTTTCTTCTCTACCATTCTTTAATTCTATGAGCATGGAAAAGCCCACAAACCTCTTGCCTGTAGAGTCAAGGTAACAATAGCACCTTCTCAGGTGGTTGCTTTGAATATTCAATGGTATATATGCATATATCACACCGCTGCATGCAACCAGTGCGTACTACACGGCAGTCTCCGTCATCTGCATTCGTACCCCTTCTCCCTGACCACTGTTGGTTTGTATAGCATGTGGAAGCCGTGGAGTCTGTTAGGGTGGAAGGGGCACAGGCAGCACCACGGAAGCAGTGCTTTAGGGCTATGACTTTCCACAGAGGCTGGCTCTGCAGCCTCGAGAAAGGGTTGTCCTCCAGACGCAGACGCAGCTCAGCCGGACTCAGCCAATAGCAGGAAGGATGAGCTGGGCATGGCATAGACGTGGGCAGGAAAAACTTAATTATCCCACTGCTGTCAAAGTTGACAGAGAAGGGCTGATAGAACTAGAGAGATCCGTCACTAGTTAAAAACCCTCGTTCTGTCAGGGATGGAAGCAAAGCAGGTAGAAGCCAGAAAATGCTACTCGATGACAGGAAAAGGTGGGTCACAGTCAGGACAAAGCTTAGCCTCAAACAAGGCAGCCCAGGGAGAGTCAGTGAGGAGTCCTTGACGCAGCTTAGGTAGACTTTCTTTTCTGGTCCTAGACAACACGGGCATGCAAATGGAATACACAGACTCAAATAAATGTAAATCGATCAATCAGCCAACCAATCAACCAATCAATCAAGACATAAAGAAATCTTCCTAAATGGCATTAAGACCGCTCTTGTGGGGTACTTGAGATAGTTACCAGAGAAGTTTGCTGCAGTAGAATGCGCCTGGCTGTTCCCTAATTTCTTTGGCTTTCTGTCTCGCCACGTCATCATCCTCTCCTGCTTCTGTGTAATACCTCCTGTCTGAAGATTTCCCTCGGAGCCAGGCTGGTAGGAACTTTTAAATATCCACAAGTATTAGCTAAATAAACCTCTTTGGTTTGTAAAGTTACCCAGCACTGGGTCTTGTGTTACAGGAAGAGGAAATGAACTGAAAGAACTCCAGAGAAAGGCAGTGCCTCTGTGTGTTGTATGCTTCCTCTCATTGTCAAGATGGCTGACCAGAGGTGATGTGGGAGATGAATGCACAGGGGGGGGGGCATAGTCCCCATAGCGGCATGTTAGGGATCAGGCTCATAAGAGAAACCGAGGCCCAGGCTTCTATTTAGGGTCTGACTGAACTGGTAAGGGACATAGCAAATAGCATGAGCACGCATCACAATCGTCTGGAGAGCTCGCTCAGCTCAGACCGCTGAGACCCATCCTACACACGAGGCCTGAGAAAGTGGGCATCCGGTAGGTTTCAGGACGACGCTTTGTAGGGACACTGTTTGGAGAACCACAGTGCCAAAGAGTCTACACTGCCGGGGAGATACACTAGGAGAAAAGGTACAGCTTGTGTGTCAAGCTCAGGTCAACTAGTTCCAACTCGCTGCTAAGAGCACGTTGGCAGCGAGGAAGGACACTCCGTGTTCTGACTTGCATTTGAAATGTCCCCGCAGGGGCGCCTATTTTGAAGCTTGTTCTCCATCTGGCAGAGCGACTTTGGAAGGACTTAGAACCTTCAGGAAGTGCAGCCTCCCTGGCAGAAATGGGCCCCTAGTTCCTTCCCCTCTCCACTTCCTGTTCCAATTTGACGGGGACAACCTCTGCCACTTGCTCCTGACAGGAGCCAAGCTGCCCACTGTGGCTTTCCTGTCACAACGGGCTGAAACCCTATGAAACGTGACTATGAAGGCTTTCATCCCTTCTATTATTTCTGTCTGGCATTTCTGCCACGTCAGGGGAAAGCTAACTAGCACATCCCACGACTCTGGGGTTGTGCAGTCCATGAACATGTGACCCAAACTGCTCTAAAGTCCCCAATCTTCAGATGAGGGCTGGAGAGATGGCTCAGCAGTTAAGATCACTGACTGCTCTTCCAGAGGTCCTGAGTTCAATTCCTAGCAACCACATGGTGGCTTACAGCCATCTGTAATGGGACCTGATGCACTCTCCTGGTCCATATACTCATGGGACAGCATACTCATATACACTAAATAAATAAAACTAAAAACAAACAAGCAAAAATCCAATGCGTTGGATGAAAATACTGGTGGCAAGAAAGAGCAAAGCGGTTTTACACTGGAGGAGAGGTCTCTTTTTCTCACCTCCCTGCATAATCCTGATGCTGTCCTCTGCACATCCAGGGGACCCGCATCTGATCCCTCACACCCACGTGGTAGTTGACAACTCTCTGGAATTCCAGTCCCTGGGTATCCCTACACCCTTTCCTGGCTTGGGCAGGCAGGCACCTGGAACGCCTTCTATGATGGCCGGTTATTGTAGGTCAGTGTGTACAGTGCATATGGCTCGTGGTGGGGAGCTTCTTGTCCCTATGTCTATCTCTGCTTGGGTGTGAAGAGTGTAGGATGCATGCCGGGTGCTAATCATGTTCTGATCATGTGAAGGTCGCTCACTGGTGGGCTCCATGGAGATAGCTGCTGAGGAGCTGACAAGGAATCGTGCTAACTGCACACATGATTTTACATCATTCTGGCCGATGTGAGGCAAGGTCTATTCATGGAGGCAAGGGTGGGTTGAGCCTGGATCTGGATCTGAGTCCCTTTGGCATCAGCCCCCGATCATGGACTTGGAACCAGAAGTTTCATTCTTTCCCTGCCTTGATCTGGAAGAACTTTTGAACAGTGATGGCAACTTGACTATGTCAGAAAGCCCACTAAAGTCAAGTCAGTGGCCCCTACTGTGAAGGACTTTATCAGATTATTTGAAGCAAGAATGTACCCCTCCTGCCAAATATGGGTGTCACCTTTTGGTGGCAGCACAAATAAGGGGACATAGAAGAAATGGCTCAGTGGTTATGAGCACTGGTTGCTCTTTCAGAGGACCTGGATCTGATTCCGCACATGGTCCCTACCATGTGAGGTACCTAGCTACATGGTAGCTGACAATTGTCTGGAACTCCAGTCCCAGCAGATCCTACACCCTTTCGTTGCTTTGGCAGGCACCTGGCCTGCATGTGGTGCAGAGACACACATGGAAGCAAAATATTCATATGGATAATTCAAAATAAAATTTAATGGAGATTATATTCTCCCCAATCTTTTAGTGTGAGTTTGGTATTCCAGGCTACCTACTAACAATCTCTGGGGTTATAGTTCAGTTGGCTACAGTTGTGCTTTCTAAGCTCCTTACATCAAATTTATACTATTTGTATGAACACTGCAGTAAATGGAGAAGGTATCCACTCCTTCCTCCCATAGCTGAGTCAGCTGCTCACAACCGATATCTATCCATGGAGCAGCAGTTGAGAAACTCTGATCCTCACCCGAATCACACATGATAGGTCACACATGTGACCTACTTGTAAGCCCTTCACCTTTGACCTGTTTTGTGTCCAGAACTATATACAGGCATCCCACAGTATCCTGGGAAATTGGTTTCAGAACTGACCCCTACACACACACACACACACACACACAAACACTAAGGTCTGTGCGTGCTGAGGTTCCTTGCAGAGAATGGTGTAGTGTCTGGATGCCACCTGTGGATGCCACCTGTGTGCACCCTACCACACTCTTTCAATTGTGTAGGTAATTCATGACGTTGAAAACAACATATATATTCTATTATTATCTGTGAGTCTTCAGGATAGAGATGAGCTTTGAAAACATGTTCTGTCTACAGTCCATTAGATGCTCCATTGTAGAACCACCAGATATCAAGGTCCCTTTGTGGCTTGATGTTAGTCCCAGCCTGCTCTGCCTTTGACAGCAGGCAGAAGCACTAACCTGTCACTCCCGGAGAGAGCAACGCAAGCTCGCTGCCTCTCATGACCAGTGGATGTGCTGTTCCTTCTGCTCTGGGAAGCCTGGAGCCCTTCCATTGGCAGGGTGGTCAGGGCTGCTACCCTGACACATGCCCTACCATTTCCATCGACAGAATTTCCCAGTTTTCAAGTGTATTCTTTTCTATTTTGGTTGTTTTCGTAAGCTGCTTGTAATGATTTTGTGGGTTGCAGATTAAGAAAAGGAAATTTTTGAAATAGAACATTCAAAATGCATGCCTTACCCATATTAGGTCAGCCGTACCATTCCTACGTGTGGATAGAACATTTTCACCCTTTAATAAGATTAGTAACTGAAGATGATATTAGTCACAATATGAAATAATGTTCCCTTTTAAGCATGATGATCGTTCCGATTTATTTCCCCATCTGCGAGATGAGAATGATAATTATCCCTTTGAAAATATCATATGGTCAAATTAGTTAATGTTGGACAAGCATTTCAGAATGAAGATACCTAATAATTTATTAGTGGTTCCGCTGGCATGCAATTTGAGAATTAGGTCTGCCTTTGAGGAATTGGCGTTTGTGTTAATTCATGTTTTCCTTAAATTCCATGGAGCTCACGAACATACTCTCCCCTCTGGGTGCCATGCCCAACGGTGGCACATGGTCTTGCAGCCTTGGCCTGGAGAAGACGTCTGAGAAGGCAACAGTCTGGCAGTCGTGACCTGAAATAGAAACCGAACAGATAAACCACTCAGACATTGCTTTTGAATTTACTCCTTTCCTTTTGATTAAAAGACATTTTTTTTTCATTTGTGAGGCAAGGAGAAATCTCACAGCACCTCATTTTCTTCTCTGTGTCCCCCAAGAGTCCTAGACACACTCATGACCTTGGACAGAACAATCCTATGTCTTAAGTGAGACAGGAAAAATGAGCGTTAATCTTCGTGTCATCCCTTCAATGCTAGCTTGATAAAAACTTCCTAATTCAGAAAGCAATGTTTTCTCTACTCACAAAGGAATCCATGGAGAATAAACACAAAATTAATGATACATCGTGATAGCTGTCACTCACTAAGTATTGTATTCTGGAAGCCCCAGCTGGTGTCTATACATCAAGTCTGAAAAAGGCTGTAACTGGCAAATGTTCTATACCTGTGTGAGTAAATGTTAGTATTTGAACATGTGTCTGCTTGGTCCTTCACTCTCCTTATTAACATATATGTTATGAACCCAAGGTAGGGTGTTGCATTTCTATACATCTCTATAAAACTGTAGGAAGCAAGGTAAGAGAAGTTATCAAAATATTCAATGTGGGTTTTATTTTTCAGTGGCTTTGTGACAGATTTCAGTCAAGTGAAAGCCATGGGTTCACAGAATGGAATTCCTTGTCAAAGAAATGAAATCTAAAAGTTTTGCTTTTTACTCTGTAAATTTATGCATGTAAATTCCTACATCATCAATGTCAGAATATTTCCCCTTGCCCAGTGTTCCATTAGTATCTCTTTAGTTTTAGTGTGTCATGCCAATAAAGACTTTCTGTGCTGTCAGGGCATGCTAAGAAAGCCCAGAGAGGGAGGGGACTCAGGGGATGCAACAGGATCATGTGGAGGATGGGCGCACAGCGGAGCCCGATAGACATATGTGTGCAAGTGTCAGGGTGGAGCCTACGTATGTGCACAAGAAATACCACACGGTGATATCAACAGTTAGGGTAAAGGAAGGGTTCCGTGCACCTCACAGGCAGAGGAAAGATAGTGCCTGGAAACCCATGGTTCAATAACAGGAAAGCTGGGGGCAGGGACGGGGGCAGCGGACTCCCCAGCATGAAGAGAAAGTATACAACTGCTTTTGCTACTTCAAGTCAGTGCACCCCAAAAATCTTAAGCTGATGTTTCTGAGAGAGTGTGCCTGGAAGTGTAGCAGTCTGCCTGTCTGACAGAGCAATTAAGAATCACACTGACCCGCACATCTGAAATACTTAAGAAAGAGCAGTCACCAACATATATATATGTATGTATGTATATATATACATATGTATGTACTTGAGCAAGATATATATTTATATACATATATATACATATATATACATATATATAAAATATTTCCCATATAAAGTTGCTTGCTTGTGGGCTTTGGGACTTCATTTCCCATGACCAGTAAAAAGCTTGTTGTTGCTTTTGTTGTTGTTGTTGTTGTTTTAAATTTGAACCTCGAAATTTGTAAGCAGAGCCCAAGGAATAAGAGGGAAATTGGTTTAACTTATGTGAGTTTCAGGAATATCACTATGTGTTTATTTGTACAGTTGCTGTTGAAGGAGAATTTTGAGTGTTTATATATTTAAAAAAAAGATAGACATTTGCATGCTATAAACCACATTTTCTCATCTTTGTTGACAAACTGACATTACATTTTGGAATAGCTAAAGTTTCTCAATTAACTTGTAGTGCGTGAGTACAAATAGCTTCTGTAACATAAGGTTCTCTTGGACATTTTCTCTTAAACCCTTCTTTGCCCCGCAATCAATCCTGCCCTAGTTCATAAAATAGCCAGTAGGGGGCGCTGCTGTCTCGCTTTTTGGAAAATCGCTGGCACCCTGATTTCAGCTCTTTTGAAAACATGGAAATTATTTCAGTTTAGTCAAAGCAATCAGAGTGAGAAAATTGGATGAAAAACTTCAAAGTTGTTCTTTCGTGTCTTCTGCTACCTCGACCCAAAAACCGTGAATAAAACTAAGCTACTGCTTTTTCTTCACGTGTCTGAGGCGCCCTTAACTGACCCACAGTAAGGATGACTTTGGGAGGTTAAGACAACCGAGTGTGATTATCTAATTTTTCCATCAGCTTGAGGTTCTTATGTGAAAGTTCTATTCATGGAGAGCCAGAAGAAGGGGGAAATAAAAACCTGTTTACACTTTCACTTTCCAACTGGCCTTGCCAGTTATCCCCTGACCTGGTGTAATGATGAGAAAATATCTGTGCAACCTTGGCCTCCCGAGCTGTGTGCTGGGAGGGGTGGGTGGGGAGGCTGAAGCGGGGGAGGGGAGAAGTACAAAGCAGAGGTAAGGTTTTTGCAGATTCCAAAGCATTCTCACAGGGTGCAACTGTGTCTTTACACCCCGTGGAGACTGTGCGAAGCTATCCAAAGGGAACTTTCCACCTTCGCCAGCACCTCCATTCTTTGAGATGAACTATTGACAGTCCCTCTGTGTTTTATAAACTGCCACGTAAAAACCGTTGCAAACTGAATTAGCCAGCCAACACGCTGCGACGACCTCTTCCAAAGAAAATGCTTCATCTAAGCATTTCTTACCAAGAAATGCTGGAACCTCCCCAGCTCGTATTCTGCAGAATTCTCCCGCCCGCCAGACACCCGGGCCATGTGTATGTTCGAGGTTGAAACACACGATCCGAGCGCCTGCATGTGACCATGTGACCATAGTTCGTCTTTTTGAGGTCAGCACAGAAGGCATCTGATGCATCCCAGGGCCTCTGAGCTCTGTTTCGTGTTGGGTTTTTCTTCTCCCTCCAGGCCCTGAGCACTAGCTGTCCTTCATAGCTGCTAGGTGACACTTTTGGCTGGCCTCGTAGCTGGCTGCAGCTGTCTGTCCGTCCTCGGAATGAAAAATGTGTCCATTAGCTAGCGACTGGGTGCTCGGAGAAACTTCTGCCCCTTGGCCTGGGGCTGCAGGGGCGGATCAATCGGTGTCTTAGACGAAGCCTCAGAGGAGAGGGGGAAATTTGTATAATCCTCGACTGTAAACATGAGGACCAGTGGTTGAGGTTTCGGAATTGAGCAACGTTTGAAAATGTCTATTTGAGTATCTAAAGTAAACCTTTATTTTAAAAAGAAGGGGGGAGCTGAGGGAAACTCTCTGGGTGGCCTTAGGGAGCTCGGCTCACCTTGTGCCTTCACTTTCCTTTTCCCAAATGGTGGGGGTGGGGAAAGAAGGAAAATAAAATAAAACCCTGCTAGGTTCTCTGTTTTGTAGATGAAGCCTTTTCACCTGGGTTTGCAGGCAAAGGCCAGCCAGCTAACTTGATTTTCATCCAGCTTCTTCCCACAGCCCCTCATACAGTCTCTCCATGTCCTGCTCCTTCTCTCTGCTGTGTTCACTACCAACCAAGCCCTGAATTTTCCTATGGCTTTGTGGATTTCCCTCGGAGCCTTCCCTTGTTCTTTTAACTTTTATTCTATCGCCTGGTGCGTATATCGCCGGAAGCTCCTTACAGCTGAGGTGCTTCCCAGTCCCAGCAGACAGCTTCCGGCTCAGGTGTGGATTACAGAGGTGCGGATGGACGCAGATGCGGCAAAGGATGCAGCAGGTGTGTGCGTGCCTACGTAGATACATACGTACGTACCTACGTACGTGTGTGCCAGCATGCGTGCGTGCCTGCGTTGGTGCATATGCGTGTGTGCATCCATCTTTTAGCAGCTGGCTTTCTTTGTCCGGTATGTTGCTGCTGGAACCTTCCACAGCCGTGTGGCCGAAGAAATTCCTTAGGATAGAAAGCAAGCTTAACCCAGAGGTCAAGAGAAGGTTGCCGGGGCCCCCACGGGAAGATGGGTTTAGAGCTGACTTCTTATTCCCCTTCCTGTTTGCTCATCTTAATGCCCTTATTTCGAGCACATAGTTGTGTTCACAAACCCTATCTGAATTTATTTCTCCTTTCAACCATGGTTTGCATATTCTCACTTAAGGAACAGCTTCCGTTTCCCTGGATTCCTGCGTTTTCTATTTTAACATGAGAGCGCTTCAGGATTTAACTCTTGTGCTGCTCAAAGTTCTGGAAACTCCACCGTGAGGACAAGATGGGAGAGAGAAAAAGCCTTTGCGCCTCTGCAAAGTGGGAGACCCCAAAATAACCACGGATGACGATTCAGTTGTCCTGCAGTTGTGTCTCCTCAACATTGGCTCTGCTGTGCTCCCATATATATTTATGGGAGGCTGTGACACTGGGAAATTAGCAGTGAAGTCTAATGAAGTATCTAAGAGATGTTGTCTCTCAAATAAGTTAAACATGATCTAGACAGGAGTTTGGACGGCTGACTCGATGTTCTTCAAAGAGAGACAAGTTGACTGTAGGCTAGCTGGTTAGAAGAAGCATGTCATGCTAATTTCAGTTGTAAATGCCATGTGATTTCCATTTTCTTTTTTATAAGTATGGGTTAATTTCACAAACAGGGTTAGTTAGGTTTGAGGTTTGCAAAAAAGGAAAAAATGAAAGAAAAGAAAGGTCTCTTTTCATAAAGCAGTGTTTGGGGGAAAATATATGAAGCAAAGTCTGAGTGAGGCTGGCTGTTTGTGGAAAGCTATAGCAGCCGGTCGTGGAAACAGGAGGAACCGATGACACGTGATTGTCCACCGAGAAAGGGCAAGCTCAACCAGTGACTTCACGTGTGACAGACAACGTGTGGTAGACCGGAACTCAACATGAAAATTGGTGTGTTCTTCTCGTGTAGAAAGTGGGGAGATGGGACCCAAGAACAGAAAGATATATTAACACATTGGAAAGCTAATCTTTCAGAACAAAGTGGAAACACGCTGAAGAGAAACGGAACGAGAAGCACATTACCAGGGGATGGTGGAAGTGTAAAGCGGTCCCCACTGCGTGAGACTACAGGCTGGGATGAGTGCAGAGGAAGAAGACAGAAGCTTCTCCGGAGAAAATGTCTCCGAGGTCAGGGAGAACCACCTACAACACTTTAGGTGACTCCTAACGAAGGGAATAGAGTGGGGAATGGGATAGAGATGTAACCTCCTGGCCAAGAAACTGAGCACGACCTCAGCCCAAAGGCCGTGGTCCACTGCAGCAACAGCACTTGTCCTGGTACCAGTTGCCGGGCTGGGGCTGGAGGGTCCTTGCCAGAGAAGACTGCTCAGACATGGGTATAGCCAATAGAAAGTCTTTATTCCCCGGCCAACTGGCGAGTACATAGAGTTTTTTAGATCCGAGTGTAGCACAAAACCTTTCTCGGGATGAGCTTTTAAGTAAAACAAACAAACAAAACAATAACAACAACCGCAAAAACATGTTCTGGGTTGACATACTCCAGTTAACAAGAAGAGTTAGCCAGAAGCAGAATCAACATTTGAGGCTTTCCCAGAGTTTTGGACTTTAATGGATTAGGCCTTTGTTTTAGGTTTGGCAGGTGGCGCTGTCTACATGCTGAGTGTTTTCAGCCTGAACAGCACTACCATCATGGAGTCGGTTGTGCTAAGGTCTGGGACCTATGTAGCATGAGTGATATAGTGAGAATGTACTGCCCTCTTATGTGCCACCACCACATCTCCAGTCTAATCACACAAAAACAAAAAAACAAAAAACAAAAAACACTACCCCAAAATTGACAGTTACAAACATCTTCCACAATTTGGGCACTACTTCTCATATCTCTCAACTTCATCCAGAACAAAGAGCTGTGTGGAGACCTAAAGACAAGGTATAGTGTGTTCTCCTGGGTGAGATCCTGGGGACAGAAAAAGGATATTGGCCAAAGAGCTGAAGAAATCTGACTGGACTTTAGATAATAATAACATGTGAATATAAGATGAAGCAATTGACAGACTAATGTAAAGTATCCCCCAAGAGGAATATGAGTTGTGTGAGAAGATAGTGAACCACAACTTTTTTGTAAAACGAAAACAGATACAGAAAGTTTAAAGTGCATTTTCAAAAGCAATCATTGTTGCTGTGTGCTAGCTCTAAATCTTAATGGAATTCTCTTTCCAAGCCCTTGGCAGGTTTGTATGACTTTAAATTAGATAGAGGGAAAATGCCTCTCCCAGTTGGATCCATGACTACCGTGGCTGTGTATAGATTCAATAGTCTGTTTTGTGGAAAGTGTTTATCCGAGATAGAGCAGCTTCCTGTTGTAAGGATTGTGGTGACCATTTATGCAGAGGAGAACTCTGAGTGGCCACCATGAGGAGCCAGTTTAACACTTATTCAAGAACTATATAATTTTCAGTGTGTCGCTGACAGATAATATCCAAATATCCTCTCCACCTCTGGAATAGCCATCTCCATAAAATCAGTCATCAGAGTCTGCCTCAAAATGGAATTATATTTTCTTGCATTAATAAGTACTGGGCTCCTAAAAGAAAGTAAAATACATTTCCAGTGAGATGAAAAAAATGACCCCTTCATCTAGAATCAACAGCTCACATGAGGTGGAAAATTTCTTATGCATGTCGTGAAATGTATTGGGGTAATCTGAGGAATCTTTCTTCCGTAATTATATGTAGTATGTTGTGGCTGTGAAACTTTCAGAATACTATAGATCCTTGTGTATGCCAAACCTCTGCGGAATAAGAAGCTGCTTGAGCCTTTTGGGGGACCCCAGGGCCCCTTCATTTCATCCATTATTTTCTCAGTTCACTGCAGACCAGAGACGCTGTGCCCGTTTCTTAGTATTCAGATACAATTTGAACAGGGTTTTCTGCCTACAGTAAGAAACATATGGTCTGGGCCTCCTCAAAAATTTCTTGTGGGATCCCTGGGTCTTTGATAAACCAGCAAGTTTCCTACATTTCTCTCATCTGCACACACGCTGGTCATCTTACAAGATGAAAACCCAGGAGTTGAATGTGCACCACATTTATGACTTTGTTGACTGACCAGTGACATTTGAGACTGTCACACAGTCACTGGTGATGCACATGTCATCTTCCTCTCTCAGATGACTCCTGTCACAATGTGGTTATGGTCAGTAAGACCCTGTGTTTCCTTTGAACCCAGTAAATAACTCCTGTCTTATTCTTTGAAGGAATATTTTAATTATTTTGAAAGAACTGAGTGAGCGAGTGCCTTGTACAATTACTGTGCATTGTGTCTATCCTGGAGATAAAATAATGTCCCAATAGATCCTGCTACTGTCTTTTAAACACTTGGCAACAATTTAAGTTCTTAACCAGAACACACTTGAATTTTCCCATGTTTGATCATTAAAAAGGCAAAATTTAATTCCATCAAGTGCAATCAAAGAATTTCTCACAGTAGCAATTAAAAATATGAAACTGGAATTTGAATGACATAAAAATCAAACAGCTGCTAAGTTGCATTTTTAATCTTCATTCAAATCAAATGGCAGATACATTTTTCATTAGGACTTTTGCTTTTCTTCTTCAATTTCAGTGGATTGAAAAAAATGGTCTGAGCAATTTAAAAAGCTCCTTAAACAGACTGGTATATTTTGAAATGGATTAAAGCCTCGTTTCGAAGTGAATAGCTTTTGTATTTCTATAGGATAGACAAGGCAGAGCTCTTGGGAAGAGCACCAACTAGTTAGGTTTCTTTGGCATGGAGGGACTTCCAATCGTACTGAGCTGTTGATCGAAGGAAACCAAACCCGTTTGTTGTTGTTGCTGCTGCTGATGATGTTGTTGTTGTTGTTTCTTTCTGGGTTTGCTGTCTTCGTTGTTCCCCATGTGTGGCACCTACACAGCGGGGGTCTTTCTGCTCCTTCTCATTTCCAGGCTGGGTAAGAAAGGCTGTGTGTTTTTCCATTTTCATGTATTTGTATGGTTTCCATACGTGTGTTTCCATGTTCGCCTGTGTGACTGCACTAGTGTGTAGACCAGCGAATGCGTGGGTACATGTGGAAGCCCCAAGCTGAGGGCAAGAACCAGCCTCTGTGGCTCTTCCAGAATGTTCCTTGACCCAGGCTCTCTCAGTCACGCCCAGCACTCACGGGGACGGATTGCCGGCCTGCTCTGGAGAAGCCCTCGTCTCCTCTCCACAGCCAGCATTTTGTGTGAGTTCCTGAGATTCAAACTCAGGTCCTCTCGCTTCTGAGAGAAGCACCTTAACCGCAGATCCATCTCCGTAGCAAGTGTAGCTGATTCTGTAGTCCACAAACGTTTTTTATGCGTCTATGCAGACGAGAGCGAGCGGCAATGCAGGGTGGCTGTGTTAGCCAGATGCTGTCTGTCACTTAACACACAATGCCACATCGTTGTGCATCCTTGATTTTCTAGGTATAAAAGGTGAGGGAAATTAACACCAAGGTATCAGAGCTCTGGCTTTTTTTTTTAATGAAAATATTTAAACAGGCTGTCCCTAGACCTGCAAGCACCGAGGAAGCAGATGTGCAGTGTGGACAAGTGGAGCGGGGCTAACCCAGACGCTGCGGCCTGTCTGTGGCATGCGCTCTTGTAGCAAGGCTGCCTTGCCTGGCCTCAGTGGGGAGGAAGCACCTAGCCTTTCAGAGACTTGACGTGCGGGGTGTGGAGGGGTTATCCAGGGGTCCCCCACCCACTCAGAAGGATGGGGGAAGGACTGTGGGAGGGGGCAACCAGAAAGGGCAGTGAGCAGTATGTAAAAGGAATAAGTAAAATAAATAAGTATTTACACAGTTTTATCTTTACCCTATGATTCAAGTCTCTTGGTTTCCTTATTTTTCTTTTTCTCTAAAATGAGAATTGAATTCTGTGGTCTTGAGTCCGAAAGACTTTGGTTTAAGTCAGTGTTTCTTTTCATGAGGCTTTGCTCCTGACTATGCTCAATGGATTACTTTGAAATATTTAAAAAAAAAAATCAGCCTTCCCACCTGAGTTTGGTTTTTTTTTTTTTTAGATACATCTTATCTTTTTTACTGTTTTTGCTGTTGTTAGAGCTGAGGTCTGTTAAAGGCTTAGTTTTTCTTGCACCAGGTGGGAATTCCTACAAAGCGATTTCAAAGGTTAGTCACACTAGAAGCAAATCCTCCGTCCGCCATTTTGTTTAATTATAATCTACTGAACAGTAGGGGAATTATTTTGACTGGTAAAACGTACTTTTCCAGGGTTGAGTAGGACAAGAGTTTTGGCCTATTCATCGTGGAAACCAAATACACTAAGTTTATCAAGCCATATGGAAGTCATTGATAATAATTTTTGTTTTAGAAAATTTAAAAAGAATCAAAACGCCAGAGATCTCTCCTTCAATGCCCTGGCATATAAACCATGTGCACAAAGAAAGTAAAATGTAAAATGTTGGAAGAAAATAGATGACAGAAAATTTGCATTTCTCTGATCCTCCTGTTTGTGCCTCCTAGTGTTTCTTCTCAAGTTTAATGAAACAGAGTACACCTTGCTTAGTAAACAGCAAAGTCCTATCCTCATGTGAGGTATTATTATTATTACTAGATTATAGGTTGTATTGCATGAAGAAAGATGGCGCACAATCATTTTTGTGGGAAAACTACATTTTATAGCTCATTTGCACAAGTTCCCTACACAGACTAATGGTCTGTTGTTATGGGGAAGACATTTAAACTCTCCCATAACACCTCTCAACATCTTTTAATTGCTCCTAACCAGTCATACATTCTTGCAAGTTGTATGACTTCTTCATACAGATGGTACTTGAGGTGAATTAAAATAGAGAAGTGCCTACCAACACATTAGAAAAAAATCGGGCTGTACAACATTCACTTATTCAAAGTTCCTCGGCAAGCCACGCATCTATCTACACTTGCCACCAAGGCACAGGGACAATTTTGTGTGTTCCTTTCATTGTTTCCAACAGACAATAGCAGAGGGAATGAAGCCTGTATTGAGGAGAGTTTTGGTTTTATGTAGCCTGTTACAAGGCATGCGGGGGGGGGGGGGGGCATTGAAAGAGAAGTTTAGAGAGACCCTTCACAGATTTTTCTCTTTTTCCTGCCTTTCTGGGTTTGTGAAACATAGTGTTTATGATTTATAAACTCCCAAACTTTGAATGTCGAAATATCTTTATATTGCTTAGTCCTTACTATATTTGATGAGGATTGCTTATTACCAATTTTGTGGGGGAGTTGGTTGTAGTAGTGGTGGTGGTGGTGGTGGTGCTTGTGCTGGTGATAGTGGTGGTGGTGGTGGTGGTGGTGGTGGTGGTGGTGGTGGTTGTGGTGTGTGTGTGTGTATGTGTGTGTGGTGTGTGTGAGGCCAGAGGAAGATGTCCCGTATCCTTCTTTATCACCACCTATGTTATTCCCTTGAAGCAGTGTCTGTCTCTGAGCCTGGAGCTAGGCCTGCAGTTTAAGTGCCAAGGATCTTCCTGTCTCTGCCCTGAATCCACACTCTCCGCCGATCTAGGGTTGCAGGCCCAGGCAGCCTGCCTAACTTGTTTTGCATAGGTGCTAGGATTCCAACTCAGGTCCTCACGCTTGTGAAGCGAGTGCACCGATTCAAAGAGCCATCTCTCCTTCTCCATCACCACCTTCTAATTTCCAGACGTGTATTCCTCCTCGTATGGTAGCCAATGGTTGCTTGAGGCGGTTGAGCGTCTAAAATGTGGCCACGCAAGTTGAGATCTGTGCAGAGCAGACATTAAATACATACTAGGTTTTTAAAAAGCCAGTGTAAGAAAGAAGTAAAACAACCTAATTATTTTAAATTGATTTTCTATCAAAATCACAGTGTTTTTATCACTAATATAACATTATTTATATTTTCACTTTTTGAATGAGATTATGAGAAAATTTGAAATCACATGCCCAGCTTTTGCTTTATTGGCATCAGGTAGCACTAGACTAGATGGTAGATAGCTTTTCCTGAGTCTCATAAGAATGAGAAATGGCTTATGGAATTTTGGTATAAAATAAAGATTAGCTCCAATGTGTTTGCTCCAAGACAAGGACATACCATGCTACCCAGCACAGTGGTCCAGACCATGGCTACCGAAGTCCCAGCATGTATTCTTTCCCGAAGTCACCAGACTGCCTAGGCTTCAATGCAGCTCACACCTTTAGCCTGTCCCAAAGAGATGGGCCCCTCTCTCATTAAGGCACTCTGGACTCTAATGTGGCTGCACCCAACCTGTGTAATCACAACAGATGCTTCTGCATCACCAAAAAGCAGTCTTTCATCTCGCAACGTGAATGCAATGTAGCATTAACACTGGCAACTGAAAACTCCAAACTAATCCCTGGTGGCTTAAAGTTTTTGTCAGTATTCATAAAAATGCCTTTTGCCTGTCAAAATAGGACAGATTGCAAAATCGGCCTTAGTATCTGCTCACAATCCTGTCCCAACTCTGGAAACGTGTCCATTACCATTAGGATATTCTGGGCGGCTGGGCTGGTTCATGTAGGTGGGGACAAAGCTTGCCAATATGTTATCAATGTCTTGAGCCTAAAAATACATGTTTGGATGTTCGGCAGTGAAGATTTGTGTCTAATCACCCCCTTTCCACTTTCCTTTTGATGAAAATCATCAACATGTTAGGCGAAAGGATCTAATGGGTTGTCTGAATGTTTTCCCCAGCCCTGTTGGAAATGATTGAGGCATTGGCTTTTCAACATTTCCTCCGAGAAAGCAATTCCAAAGGTTGGTGTCAACTTACAGCTTAGTAATGGACTAATACACATTATCCTGTATGCAACTTGAAATTACAGCCTGCCATCTGTGATTCTGGAACGTTGGAATAGGTTCCTTCCAAAGATTCTAAACAGAAATGGCGTTGGCTGTTGCGGGCCTGAGTCTGTCTAACCCTTCGAAAGATGGTATGAATGCAGGAACATTTCTATTGATTTTAACAGTCAGCTCTCTGGAAAATAGAAAATAGCCAAAATTTGACAGGCACTTTGCAAAACGATCTGACCCCTCGGAGACGCAAGTAAGAGCCTTGTTCTCCAGTGACATTTGCGTTTCAGTTTGGAACAAACCTGCCTTGTTTCTCTCTTGAGCCTGTTTTATTTTACGGTGTAGAATTACATTTTACTGGATTTGAACTAATGCTTTTACGTGTGGCTTCATCTTTTGAGTTTCATTTTTATCATTTAAATATTTACACTGAAAACTCATAAAAGGAGATTACCAACTTCCAGGGAAGTTATATACATTCTAAAATTCCAAATTCAAAGCAGGAGGCATGATGCACATATTTAACTGCTGGAGATAATGCCTGAGGTTGGGATGGGTGTGGGAGAGGGGCTTCCTGCATCACTGCCATGGGAAATAAATTTATCAGCATATTGCTCAAAAGCATATTTGGTAACACCATCCCAAACATCCAGACGACCTATATTCTGAGTAGTTTTGTCAGAATGAGTCAGTTATCCTCATATGAACTAAAACAGAAAAGAAAAAAACCAACGTATAAGAATGATTCTTATAGCATAAATATGATATTACAAAATAAAACATCTAGAAATACTGTGAGTGGGACACCAGTTATTTAGATCAAGCTGTAATTATAAAATGAAGTAATAGCACCTAAGATGCAGTTTTAATGATACATTTATAGGGAGAAAACAGAACAAACTAAAAAATGAAAAGGCTACCAGATTATCTAAGGGTGGTATTTGCTATATTTTATCAGGTGTTATCTACTTTATGCATGTGCCTAGAAATGACTCATATGATTATATCAATATTAAAGATGATTATCTCTGAATGTTAAAAAGCATAAAGAGTTTAGAGGCTGCAGAGATGGCTCAAACGTTAAGGACAATTGTTGCTCTTGCAGAGGACCTGGGTTGGATTCCCAACACCTACAAAGGTGGCTTACCACTAACTGTCCATAACTCCAGTTCCACAAGACCCATCACCTTACCTGGCCTACAAAGGCACCAGGTACATATATATGCAGGCAAAACACTCACAGAGTAAAAATAAATTTGAGTAGTATATGGGTTTTGATTTTTGCGTTTAAAATCTATTCATTGTCACTATTTTAGACAATATGAGAGCTTTGCATAAATTGTTTGGGTATTGGTAAACAATTGACAAGTTTTGGTAACTTCTGGGGAGTCCTTCAAGTCACCTCTATTCCTCAGATCATGCCTGGATAAAGGAGTGCACAAAAACTTGTACTGGGACCAGCACAGGAGTGGGGTGAAGGAATGGCATCATCTATAAACGCACCCTCTCTCTGCCCTGACATTGCCTTACTAGCTATACTGCTGGATTTGACCGCTTATAAACACAATGCCCATACATTTGCCTTCTCCTGAGAGTCTTTTTCAATACAGATACATTCTCATCTTTAATCTACTCCGCAGTCCATAGCCAGAATGGAGATGGACTGTGTTTTCATTCAATGGGGTACATTGGAATTGTGATCCATAGTTTGAACAATCATATAACCAGATACTGAAGAGTTGACAACAGCATGAGATTTTTGTAAATCTGTTTCAACAAAATATTTCATGAGCAGAGTGCTGCCGTTCAGTTGCTGTTGTTTAACGGTTATTTTTCAACAGTCTCTCTCAGGCTAAGGGGGAGTAAAAGTCTTCTTTTTGTTGTTTTGTTTTTGTTCTGTTTGTATGTTTGTCTTTTTGTTTTTCTGAGACAGTGTCTCTCTGTGTGTATTTCTGGTTGTCCTGAAACTTACTGTAGGTCAGGTTGGGTCTCAGAGATCCACCTACCTGTGCCTCCCAGGTGCTGGGATTAAAGATGTACACCACCTAACTCTTTTTTTTAAATTGGCATCATGGAAGTCATGAAAATATTTCATATAAATTAAGTGATCTGGTACCCTTGGGTGCTTTATATTTTTTTCAAAATATAAAGGCTTCTTGTGTTGTATTCTAAGGTAGCAATAAATCAACACAGTAAGGGCAAGATAGTATGGCCACAAGAGAGAGAATCTACACACTGAGTGTTGAAAGGAAGAAGGACCTATCAGCGATGGTGTTTTGATAGAGGTAGCACTTGGCAGGGTCTGAAGGGTGTTCTTAGGTTAACTGACAAAACTGTATATGAATGATAGATTAGTGAACACTGCTATGCCAGTAAATTTATTGAAGGCAGTGACTGTTCTATGGTCCCTTTAATTGAGAAATAATGAAGTGTCTAACAAATGGGGTGATATGTTATTTATATTATTGAAGCATCTAGGACAAGAACTTTGTTCTTTTGCAGTGTGGCTCTTCATTTGAAATAATTTGCAAGTAAAAAACATTTTTATTTGCTTTTTAAGGCCAGCTTTCAGATAAGCGAAGGAGGGCAGCTGTCCTCACCAACTATCTTCTAAAGACAGGGCCGCTGCCAGCGATCTTTTTCATTTCCCTCATGTGGTTCCTTGTAGCTATTTGTTGACCTCACTAGACCACTGCATAATTTTACACAAGCCAGGATGGAGGGCAGCGGCGGCGTCTGTGTTACAGACCCAAGGCCTGAAATAGCAGGAGCCTGTGTTGCGGTGTGGGGAGGAACCAGGGCTGGTCAACCACGCTGGGCCTTGTTGGTTCAGCATTTTGCTATCAGCCCCTGCCTTGTGGAATAATAGCCAGTGTGAGGAGAGAGAGCTGAGAGGCTGGCTTATACAACAAGGCCTCTGCCTTCTGCCAGACCTTGCCCTGCCTCGTCCTCAGGAAAGCATGCATGTGTCTTTCAACATTGTGTTTGGAGAAGCTGAGTTCTCGCATTATTGCTATAATACTTCGCATCCCCAGCTGGAAGGCGCTGAGTCCTCATTTCTAACGTCCAGATAACCTCCTCTAGCACTCTCACAAGATGGCTCAGACCCACACTTTTAAAAAGCCGCTATTCAAATAACATGTCTTCCAGAGCTGTGTATATTCAGGCTCCCCGAGCAGTGTAAGAACTCCAGTGTGAAACACAGCCAAAGAAATCACCCTGCATCTGAGCCTGTGGAGCCGAGAGACTCCAAATGCTACACTCTGGCTGTGGGAGGCTGTGGACTATCATTAGTCTGTTCTCCAAACAATCTCTGCCGTTACCAAGGCTGTAAGGACTGTGATGCTCTACCCTTAAACACAGTTCTCCAAGGGCACATGGTGTGTAGTTCAGAGTTGGGCCCATCGGGCTCACGCAGCAACCCTCCTGACTGCTGACAATACACGGGCTGCAGAAAATGAATAAGGCTTGCGAAGCCTCTTTTGAGCACTTGTCAAATGGAGATATGAGTAGTTCTCAGCTCCTAAAAGGCTGAGAAGGTAGAACGCAGCAGACCGTGTGCACAAGCGCACTCTACAGAAGGCAGTTATGAATGCTGTGCCTGTGCCGCCCTTGCAGGAATGACTTTGCCTTTCCTTCCCTAAACATACTGATGCTGCCCTAAATTGGTCCAACAGTGTTTAGGGATACTTCTCTGGAGATGAGAGTCTTACCGTGGGATACGGTCCAGGTACGCTTCAAGCATCTGTGGTGTACTCCATAGATACAGAAAGACAGTGGGCAGTAAGCTGTCTGGTCTCATCCTCAGGAGTGTGGCCTCCTTTTCTTCTCTGTGTAGTCTGCACATCTGTCCTGCTCTGCAGTACACTCCCAAGGTCTAGAAAGTCCCTCTCTTAGCCTTGTTTCCTACGCTCTTGACTGGAAGCCTGGCTTAGTGTCACCTGAAGAATTGTGCTCATAAATTGAGCAGGAGACATGGCTTCCAGACGTTGACCCTTGATTAAGACAGTATGCTTTTTTATAAGCCCATTTCACTTAGCTAGCTATAGATTTCTGGAGGATGAATATTGTCCTGGTAACGCCAGCTCCTGCTTGAGGCCAGGAGACAGATGTGCTCCCAGTGACCTGCTGACACCTTTGCAAGCAGCCTCTAGATAAGAAAAAATATCACGGAAATCCAAAATCCCTCTTTAGTTTTTATTTACCCTGGGAGTAACTATGTTACTGCCCTCTATCTTCACAAATTAGTTTAGACTGCTATTGAACTTCCTGGAAACTTAATCCAATCCTGTACATCCGTTTGTTTCAGGCATCTTTCATTTAACATAATGTCTGGGATTCATTCATGTTCTGTGTGCTTGAAGCTCTTTCTTATGAACAGACCATATACAACTAACTATATGGATATACCTGTACTTGTTATCCATTCTTTTGCCAGTTGACATTGGGAAGCAAAAGCCTTGTGAACTCAATTGGATATGACTGTCTGGCTAACAAGGAAATGGTTCTCCCACACGGGCCTACAGGGGATGACTCTATAAAATCCCTACCCTGCCCAGGAAAGCCTGAGGAAGAGGAGGCATAGGGTAAGAGAAAGAAGGGATTGAGGACACCAAAAAAACAAGGTCCTCTTAGTCAATATGCTCAAAGCTGATATGATCTCACAGTGAGTCAGCGTACACACGGCCTGCATGGGCCTGCACCGTGTCCCTTGCATAGACATGATGGCTTCTAGTTTAGTGTTTTAGTGAATTCCTGAGTATACAACAAATGGATCTCTGATTCTTGTGCCTTCTCCTGGCTCTTTTCTTTCTGTTAGTTTGGTTTGTTCAATTCCACTGTGTAGGTTTGTGCTTTATCTTTTATTTCATTTTGTTATCAACCCTTTGAAGCCTGTTCTTTTCTAATGAAAGGAAGAAAAGGAGAGGATCCAGACACAAAGGGGGAGGGGGAGGCAAGCTGGGAGGACTAGAGGGCAAGGGGAAGATAAAAAAAGAAACATTTTGAGGGAAAGGGATAGAATAGATAGTTGAATGTGTATCCACTAAAAAGCCCTCTCTGACACTTCACCCTATGTGAAGAGAGTACCCGTGCTTGCAGCTGGCCTATCTCCCTGAGTTGGGGTGGGCTGTTTGCTATACCCAGGAGCCTTTTATTCTGTAGCCCAGCTACTCATGAAATTGGTGGAAATCGGACAGAGATTTGTGGGCATCCTGGTGTTTTAAGATTTTGTTAAATGTTGGCCTAAAGACACACAGCTCATTGTGTTTTACTGGTGATGATGGTGATTGTGATCACTTGTCAGTCTAATTTGCTGCCGGAGTCTTCACTTCTGATATATCTGAAAAGTCTTTCAAAGGATTTCACTAGCACTTCTATGACTGGATTGCCAATAAATGAAATGGCTTGTTGTCTTATAATTTGAGTCATTGCTTTAATGGACAATGAATGGTCTACATGCTCCCCCACACCCAACACAGATGACTTTTTCTCTTTTCTGAAGGGTGTTTCTAGGATTTGGGGGGGTCTGAACTTCATGTTCACACTTTAAAAAGTAGACTGAACCTTCGCCATTTGGTCTTCACTTGAGAGACATTCACATGTAGAAAGGATAGCATCACTATTTGCTGTCTGTGTTAATGATCCCGCTTACAATGCTTGGTTTTTGTAGAAGGGATCCAAAGATTTCATTATCCTGCAATGATGTTTTCTTTTAAAATTTTCTTTTCCTCTCCCTCCCTTCCTCCCTCCCCTTCTCTTTGTGTGTAGAGTGTGTGTGGGTCGTCTACCTACATGAAATGCCTGCGGAGGTCAGTAGTGTTAGATCTCCTGAAACTGGAGTTACAGAAGTCATTGAGCTGCGATGTGAACGCTGGGAATTGAACCCCAGTCCATTTGTAGAACAGCCTTAGCCTCTGAGCCATCTCTTTAGCCCTGGAATGTGCTTTTGATATAAGACTATAGATTTAAAATGAAACATAAAGCAGTACAGCTCCTTCCTTCTCGTTCACGTGAGAGGCCAATCATCCACGGTCTTCTCTGAGCGGGATTCTATCTCAGTGGTCTGTGCTCTTTAATCCTGCAGGCCTGAGCTGCAATATTTTCGTGTGCATTGGAGGGCAAATAGGAGAGCAAAGCCCTGGCTTGTTTCTGGCAGGAACATTGCTTCTTGAGATCTATTGAGAAGATCTTTAAAATCCGTGGTCAAAAACAGAATATTGATACTTCAGATGCCAACAGAAATAGTTTTAAACATGGTTGCAATTGCCCCCCTCGTTATAGGAATAATTTGTGAATCAGTCTTAAGTGGAGAAAAAAAATATAACACTAGAAGTAAGAGAACATTTTCCTTGACCATTCCTTTTCAGTTCTGTTTTCCTGCTGTTGTCATTTTGTTAGTGTGTGTGTGTGTGTGTGTGTGTGTGTGTGTGTGTGTGTGTGTGTGTTTCAGAATGAATAAGCCTTTCCCAGGCTAGTCTATATATTTCTAAATCAGCAACTGAACCAAGGGCCAACTGGACTCCCACACTGGTATAAAATTAGGTTGAAATCCAGTTTAAATGACGCTGGATGCTCTCACAGTCCAAGAACTGAGCATCGTAGCTACAAGAGAGCACACAGAGCACGCTGCTGAAGCAATGCGGAGTGGACGTTTGCAGAACGTTCGTTGATCTTGCTCCAGCTTGGTTTTGCTTTGTTTTGCTTTGTTTACAAAGACTTTGTATCGCCTGGCCTTGATCACCAGACTACCCCTGGATGCTGTGATTGTAGACCTGTACCACCATACCTGGCTGAGACATTTTTCTTTATATCTTTATATACTTAAACTAATATGAAATCTCTAAGTTGTATCAGATCATACTGCATTGTTCAATGCTTGGCTTTTTGTCCCCTTACCTCCACAATTATTTGGAAAACCGCATTTACAATTAAAGAAGTTAACATACTAACGCTGCTACTGTGAAGGAAAGAGGAGTAATAAACCCAGTCTGAATCAGAATTGGACAGCGGGCGTGACCTAAGGTTGTTTTTATTTCCAGACAGAGCCTCTGTTCAGAAATCTGAGGAAAGTTGTGGCAGGATTTTCCCTGTCCAATTACATTAAAATATTAATGTAGCGAGAGGCCTGTGATTGGTCAGGGAAATGGGAGGTGGAGCTAAGAGTTGGAGAGCTGGAGAGGACTGGAGGGAGAGAGAGAGAAAGATGGACAGTGGACAGGATGATTCAGAACCAGCGTGGCTTTGAATAGCCACAGATAGATATGTCATAACAGGGATAAAATAATTGGGATAAATTGTTTAATCTAGGTGGGAAGTTTATATCATTATCGATTAGCACAGAAATTATTGTGTGGCATCTTGTGAATTGAGATTTTATTGATACATAAATCTGACTGGTTAATTATAAGCTTCTAGAGTTTTGATTCACTAGATTACTGGAATGCGGGTCTGCCAACTACAGGGGTTTATGGCTGAGAAGAACAAGCAAAACAGAGCTGGGAACACAGTGATCCGTCCCTGTCCCTGCAGGAATGCTACCTAGAGACAGAGCTGGCAGGACAGTCCTGGGGCAGAGTTGCCAGAGGTAGTGCGGGAACTTGCAGGGATTTTTTTTTTTAATATGAGTATCGAGATTGGCGCGCCTGTGTTAGAAACGTGAAAATTTTGAACACCAAAGTTTCTAAAAAACTTCCACCAGTTGAACCTGTTCAGTGTTTTATTTGGATTCTGAGCCTCACACACATTAAGCGATGTATGATAAACCTCTATGGTAGGTTTTGAGCATGACTTAGCTTGTCTACCCATAGCCTCTTCAGTGGCCTCCACTTGAAATACCTTACCTTAATAACTCAAGTGGAATACAACTAACAGTAGTTCATCAGTCAAAATTCATATAGTCTGTCAGAGCACTTGCAGAACTTTTAAAAACATGATTTAATATGAAAAAATTTCTATTTCAGTAATATCACTTCTGACACGATATTGGTTGTTATCCTAGCAACCCAACAAAAAAGAATCTGAGTGATTGATAGCCTGGCAGTTTGGAAATTTGTGCATTGGTAATACTAGAGTATCTATGTGCATTGAAGAGTCAGTGGAATTCTGGTGGTAAAGTCACTGGTAGAACATTTGTCTAGTCAGCGCAAAGCCCTGGATTCTATTTCCAGATTCCCCACAGTGTGTGTGCATGTGTGTGTGCATGTCCATGTGCATGTGCATGTGTGTGACTTAGATTCAGATGTAATCATCTTAGCATGTTCATGTGACTTGCATACTCATGTGCTTTATGTGTAAAATGTTCCTTTAAAGGATGTGTGTATTGAAGGCTTGGGTTCTCTGATAAGAAGAGTTTGAAGTTAGGCTTTTGGGAAGTGATCATATCATTCTTCTGACCTGATCAATGAGCTAATCCATTGACCAACTCGTCATTTGATGGTTGCTGTTCAAAGGTGGTGGAAACTAAGAGGCTGGATCTATCTGAAGGGTGCAGATCACTGTGGGTGTGTCTCTCAAGGATGGATCTTATCTCTGGTTCTTTTGTATTCTTCATTGTCTTGCTCTTCCACCACAAAGATTTATCCTCCACAGTGAGGCAGAAACAATGGAGTCAAGGGTTCATGGACTACAACTCCTGGACCTTTAAGGCAAAATGGATCTCACTCTAGGATGGTTTCTTCAAGTGTCTTATCACAAGGACAAAATGTCTAACATGAGCCACAGAGCTTTAAACCAGCATAGAAATGTAATATTTTCTAGAATTGTAAGAAAATTGTTTGCTTCTACTAAACAAAGTAACCACCAACAGTCAGGTGAATTAACATTTTTCAAGGCTTAGGCATAGCTACCAACCACTGATGTGACCTCCATTTTCACAAACATTTGGTTTTCAAATACAGTGTAATGTTTGTTCATGAGAGGTACACCATTTGAATCCAAAATCCTGTAAGGATATATGAAACTACACAAAAGGGAGTGATATGCAGTTAAACAACACAAAATCAAGTAAACCCTGAGAGTTAATGAAACTCCCACCTTCAGGCTGACCTTGCTATGCCTCCCACACTTTTCCTCCGTGGCTGTTGTTCACGAGATTTATTTTCAGCCGGGTGGTGGTAAAGAAAGAAACACAAAATGCAACCCGACACTCAGAGAATGACTTATTCTTAATTCATAAGTTCAGTCTTGGGTCACTCATTGATGCCAAAGAGAGACTTGCCTAGAAAACAATCACAGTTCATATTCTCTACAGTAGGCAGAAGGGGGTTTTGCCAGTGATAATTGCCTCTATGCAAGTGCCAGCAATAACTGCCTGGTGGTCTTGGAGGAGAAGGATAAAAGGGAAACAGCTAAGGTAAACTTGGCTATTCAGTTTCTTGGCCTAGAAACCATATGGACCAGGGGGAAGCAGTTGGAAGACAGCTGGCCCCAGCCAACCTTGATGGCTATTAGGGAAAAAAAAAACAATGTGGACATTTTGTCAGAGGAACAGGAGGACACTGCGTGTTACTGACTTCTCTTGAGGTGCATAGTATGTTGCTAGTATTAGAGGATGCTTCATAAAATACAGCCAAGACCTTTGTTTTCCAAATTATAGCCCTGATTTAAAAGAACAAGATAAATACATCATAACGAGCACCCAATATCTTTGGGAATATCTTTCTTGTCATTCAAGGACCAAGATTCTTAAGCCTGCTATTATTTAAAATGGTGACTGAATGCATACATGAAAGCCAAAGTGGGCTGGGGGCTCAGTGAGTGAAAGAGCTTGGTGCCCAAGCCCAATGACTGAGTTTTCTTCCTAGAAGTCATGATGGAAGGAAAGAATTAACTCCTCAAGGCTGTCCTCTGACTTCCACTCAGAAGCTATAGCAAACGTGCAGCTGTGCTCACCACACGCACCACATGCATGCACACACACAACAAATGATAAAAATCAATGAAGTTTTTAAAAGGTTGTGGTATGTGCCGGAGAGATGGCTCAGCAGTTAAGAGCACTGTCTGTTCTTCCAGAGGTCCTGAGTTCAATTCCCAGCAACCACATGGTGGCTCACAACCATCCGTAATGGGATCTCATGCCCTTTTCTGGTGTGTCTGAAGACAGCTACAGTGTACTCATACATAAAATAAACAAGTGATTCTTTTTTTAAAATGTTATGTTGTTATTTGGGCTTTATAGAAAGAAAAATGCATACAATTCCCAGTATAAAAGACCATAGTCACAAAACCAAGGACTCAGATCAGGAAAAGGACTTTACCAAGTACCAGTATCGTTGCTTCTGTTTACTTCCTGGGTTTTACTTGCAAATTTTAAAGATCCTTTTTGACTTCTCTTTGTCCATTTCAAACTTAAAGGTACTATTTGTTACTACCACTTAAGTATTGAACTCCATTTTTAATACAAACATTTTAAAAGTTAAGAAAATGTCCACAACGTGATAATTTTAAAAGAAAAACAGAGAAAGATCTCAGCATTAGGAGAACACTAAGACATTTTTTAGGTTTCTGCCTGGTTTGGTTATATTGTGCTGGGTGTTGTATTTGTGGCCAGCAAGCAATCTACGTACATTTTTTAAACATGCATGTGCTGCTCAGGATACAGGAATGATGAGATAAAACAGGGCCCTAGAGATTATTCACCGTGCTTGACAGACAGTCAGTGCTGCTCCTCTTCCCCAGCCTCTGGTCACTGTGGCTCCATTCTTAGAGTCTATGAACTTAACTGTTTAGATAAGGCATTTAAGTCAAACCATGTTGGACTCAGACATGACTGTTTGACACATCATCCATGCTGGTGCACAATGTAGAATTTCCTTTTTGGACACTAAATAGGATTCTGTCTTATGTCTGTGAACATTGTCTTATTGTTCCCCCTCCACGTAACCTTCCAACTACTCAAGATGTCTTCACTCTTGGTTACTTTGAGTAGTGACAGCAATTATCCTGGAAATACTAATCTCTCTTTAAAACCCCAACTGAAATTCTCTGTGATAAATATACAGAAATAGAATTTCCAGATCATATAGAAATGTATTTAGTTATTTAGGAGGAACTGTCAGTTTCTTCACACTACTGCATTCCCAACGGCTCTGTGTAGAGAGCCGGTCAGAAAGCATCTGCATACATAGCAAAGACAATGTAGTGTAAAGACAGCATAAGAACGACTTCTGAGAGATTAGAGAGCTGGCCCAGTGGCTAAGAGAGCTTGCTGCTCTTCCATGTGAGGCGGCTCCTGACCTCCTGACCTCTTACCTCAGGGATCAGACACCTTTTTCTGGTCTCCGTGGGTATCTGTGCTCATGGGGCATACACCTACAGACACAAGCTCAAATAAACTCTTCATTATAAATAAACATTGAAACCCATAATCTGATAAAATACTTGTTTCTAAAGCACATAAAGATAGAAATCATTTATAAGTGTTTTATATTCAATAAATGGCTATGACTTGACTTTTAAAATAGGCACTTCTTTATGCCAATATCAGAATGATGTTCTGCTCAAGTATATTGGACCAAATAGCCAGAGATTGAATGGGAGTCAATCTAAACCTTCCCTTCTTTAAGTTATTAAAGTCAGGCATTCTGTGTCAATAAAAATAATGTTGGCTAATACAATGTGCAATTGTCTATTTTAGCATTGTTTTTAATGAGCTAATGAGCTACAAGGGGGATCCTTAGTTTGAGTGTAGTTCTGAAGGAAAGCAGCTATAAAAGGTATTTTAGGGAGCTACCGAAGATATGTGATAGAGAACAGATATTTGGAAATACGAGGTAATGTTAATTTTGTGGGCATGGTAATGATTTCTTCGCTCCTGCTTAATGCAAAATACTCTCTGTAGTAACTATGGAAAAGACGCCACAGTTTATGAAACATTATAATTGATGCTGCAAAATATTAAAACAAAGCATAACACCAGTTTCATCACATTTTACTGTTTTCTGTTTCTGTTTCATAATGGATATTCAGAAAAACAAAATAGGAAAATTACTCCAACAAGCATAAAGGCAGCTGCTCCCAAGAAAGTATAGCACACCAGTGACCTTGAGTGTGTATTTAATATTCACATCAAACATTTGTAAAATATTAGATTCTTCATATATATATATATATATATTAAACTCAGAACATAATTTTTGCTAATATCAAGATAGTACACTTAGTTATAGTGTTATTTTAATGGTTGAATAGTAGCCCTGCCTGCATGAACTCTAATTTATTATACCATCTCCTCCAGTGAAAGCTTATTATTACTCTGTTCAAGCTCCCTCTGTGCCCAAGGCATTTCTTAAGTATGTATAACTTAGTGTGCTTCTAAATTCCCTCCCGGAGAGACTTCAGCTGTTTGTTATGTTTTCTTAGTCAGTCTGTCAGGGAGACTTTCCTCTCATTTGCATTAACTCAGAAGAGCATTTTTATCTAGATGTATATAGTGTACACATAACAAATTGGCTGTGTATCACTCTGCCCACTGATACTTTTATTTAGCAGACTAATCTGATAAGCTACCTACCTCTCAAGTTAAAATACCATTCATGGCAGTGATGACCTTGATAAAGTCTCGGGGTCTCTAAAGACAGGAGAGCTGACTGCTTGCAGCCACGTTACATCGAGCTAATGCAATAAAAAACTATTCTCAGGTTGATAAGATAAATGTTATTTGAAAGCAGGAGGGAAGTGTTGCTAAGTTAAAAAAAATACAGAATTCACACACATGCTGACTTGTGCTTTTGGCATGCAAATTCTTCCAACTGTAATATCATTTTGAATTTGGTAACTTGACATAATAAAAATCCCTTCATATTCAAATGATGGTTCTACTACTTTTCAACTTTAGGAAACTTATATGGACCATGAAGTATATATCAAAATCTCATGGGGGTGCTATAAATATTCAATAGGAGCATGCACAGAAAGATTTTTGTAAACTGTAAAGAGCTGGTGGTAGTGATAGGAATTAGGGTATAAGGCAGTGGTACTTGGTAGGACATAGTAATAACAGAGTAACCAAAGGAAAAGAAACATTGATAATAAGTAACTTGCTGAGATATTTATTTTAGGCATAAATATCCTGAGGAACGCTTGGTCTCAACTTATTGCATTCAATAATGTATTTTTAGGGACTGTACAAACCACTGTAAAATAAATTTTATATACATAAAAATGTGGGAAAGAGGTATATAACTTGCCCCTAGAATTCAATTATGAGAATCAATATTTATTTTAGAGTTCAGTCTTTCTAGGAAAGGTCTCATTCTGCTATAAATCATAACAGTTTAATAATAAGGCCTGAGTCTTCTAAAGAAGGTGTTTCTATTAAATGTACAGATCTCCAATTTTTTTTCAGTAGTACTAATTTTGCACAAGTATTTCTCCAATTTGAATTCATTTTTCTGTCACTCTTGTCTTGATTATCATGGAGAAAAGTACTCTATAAATAAGTGGCATGAAATAGCTGGAAGATGAGCTATCTCAATGAAATTCACTTCAGAATCTCATTTTGTGATTTCCCCCCTTTCTTTAAAAAAATTTAAAATGGACACTTTGGGAAACGTTAAATTAGTGTCATTTGCTTTCTTAACATTAAACAGCAAGCAATTTGTAACCCAAAAGACTTCCAATGCAAGTGAAAAGCAGGGCTTTATGTAGTGGTGCATTCCTGTTGCCCCAGTGCTCAAAAGGCTACAGCAGGAGGGTTGTGAGTTCTAGGGCAGAGTAAGCTACATAGCAAGAATGAAACTGAGGAACAACCAACACGAACCAAACATAAAATACCATTTGTATGTGATATTTTTATAGGAGTCAAGAACATGAGAGGGAGTTGCATTTGGGTGTAAGTATCAAGGAATAAATTAAAGAAGGGAGACTTATACAAAGGGAGAGGGGCTCACTGTATAGCTCCGGCTGGCCTTGAAGTTGTAATGCCCTTGCTTCTGCTCTGGTGTGCGCCCACCGCTCTGTGCTGGATCAGCAGTGCTTTAACGTCGTCTGGTTTTATACAGAAGCCCAGGGTCCTCATCAGGCTTGGGAGATGATGATGCAATGTCATTTGCATTTTTAACCATAAAGTCTCTCCTGTTAGTGTTTCCCAAGCCCCGGGTCATCCTTGGGTCTGTAAATTGATTCTGTGTGGGAGGGGATGTGGCTCAAGGAAGAGCAAAGATATGTGAGCTGGAGAAAACAAGAATTTTCTAGGAAAATGGAGGGAGGCGAGTGAAGATCAAAGTCGCATGCATGCTACGAAGAGTGTGGTCATGGTGAACATGCCTGTGTACCGCCTGGGCTGCTAGGCACACATGTGGTCTGCAAGTGCAGCGGTGGAGAGCCATTTCCGGATCTAGTCCTATGCACATGCAAGGGCAAGAATCCTGGAAGCACCAAACTTCCAGTGACTGTTGTGGGACAAATCAGTTAGAGGTGGAAACAGGACATTTGGGGAAAGACAGTTTTCTGCACATTGAAGATGTGTCTCTCGGTGGCCATGAACCTAAGCCTGGCTCCTCAAGGTGATTTTTAATGAAGAATTTCTCTTCTTGATGTAAAAAATCCAGGGAGATGGCTGGAACTGGCACACGAACCCTGTTGTTCCCTTGCTGGGTTCGCCTTAAATGCTCAGATGGAAGTCACTTATCTGGCGTTCTCATCGCAGTGTTAGGAGGGTTTTGGGTTTGTTCTGTGCCATGGCCAGGAACTAACAAAAAGGTTCTCAGTGGACTTAAATACTCCTTCTTCTCTTCTGAACTCCAACATCTGTAGGAACTACTGAGTGGTTCTGTGCAGGAGGTTTCGGTAAATGAAACCAGGCACTCCACCTGTTAGACTTTCTTTCTACATGACTGTTAACCAGGGGCCTTAGACTACCTTGGCATTAGTAGCTCATCCATCCCACATTTTAATTTTCCATGTAGTTAGCTAGTATACAGAATCCTTCCAGCCAGCATTGTGTTAGCAAGCTCTGAATTCCAGGTGTATTTGCTTTAAATTCCTCCCTACATTTCCCCCTTTACAAATGTTTACCACTTCCAAAAAAAAAAAAAAAAGTGGTAATGGTGCACGCCTGTAATCCCAGCACTCTGGGAGGCAGAGGCAGGCAGATTTCTGAGTTGAGGCCAGCCTGGTCTGCAGCGTGAGTTCCAGGACGTCCAGGGCTATACAGAGAAACCCTGTCTCGAAAAAACCAAAATCCAAAATAAATAAAAATGCTTACCACAGTCTGGAAGTTTAACACCCCCCCCCTTTTTTCATTAAAAAATGTAACACAAAAAAGAAATAGGGGAAAATGGTTGCTTAGAAAATCTAAGGACTCTGTTAGACTTTTATATTTCCAGAAGGATTCAGATAAAGGAAGGTTCTTTGTCTTCTATCTGAAATATGCCTCCCTGTAGAATATCTAAAGAGCAAAGCTTATCAGTGTGTCTAATCAATATGTGCCATTGAACCTGTATAAGACAGCTGATGCAACCCATAAGCAATCAGGAACCCTGAGTGTCCTTGGGCATTAACTTGGTTTTACACCCGTAGCTCCCTGGCAGACCTTTATAAAATTGTCATAATGATCCTGAACAGAAAGTCAGGAATTAAGAATTAATTCAAGAGCAAGAGTGAAGAGAACTGTGAGAAGGAATACCACAGACAACTGGGAAAGATGAACTGTAACCAATCATGAGCTGGCATGACACCCAGGACCAAACTCAGCTCAGAGACACCACCAATAGCACATGGGTAAAATGCAGCCTTGAAGATCGTCAATATCGCCAAAGGTGGGATTATCGTGACACCAGATTGTGAATCACTCCTCGTATAAGATCCCTGTTTCCTCTGGTCTTTGTTTCCCTATGACTAGTCGTACAACTTGTCAAAATAAACAGTTCTACAGCCAAGAATGAGCCAGGTTGACTAAAACAGATGGGTGTATTTGGACAACAATGATTATACCTTTTAAAGTTTTGATAAATACAACTTTACTATTCTCATTATTTCTGCTCAATTTTCAGGACCAATTCTAAAAGTTTGGAGATATAATTGGGATTGATTTTCCCCCCAATGGAAAAATTAATTGACATTCATTTAAGGCACTACCACCTTTCTTTTCTAGGTTGTCTCCAATGCTATGGTAAAAACAAAAGGAAAAAAAAACTCACTTCATCTCATTCTTTGAAACAAAAAGACTTTTTTATTCTTATGAATATGTGCGTTGTACTTGTCTATGTGCCTCATATGCAGGCAGGTGCTTGTTGGGAGCAAAAGAGGTATCAGATCACCTAGAACTGGAGTTAGGGGTGCTTTTGAGACACCCCATGTGGGTGCTAGGATCTGAGTCCATGTCTTCTACAAAAACAAGTATTCTTAACTATTCAACTATCTATCCTTCCCAGCCCTTAGGTCTCATTCTATTTTTTTCATCGTTCACCGAGTTGGACTTGGTGGCATTGTTATTGTGGCCTATCACCGGCTCTTTGTCTTGGATAAGTTACCATGTGTATTGATTTTCATCAGGAAAAGCCTTATCACAAAATATTTACAGATACACATGCATATTTAAATTGTCTATCTACCGAAGATAATTTTTTATTCACTTTACTGAAATCAGCCACCCTCCTCCTAACATCCCCCCTCACAGAACCTCCCCGACCCTGTTCCTCAGCTTACCTTCCCATTCCTATTCACAAAACCCTGACTTGAGGGTCAAGCACCCTGTTGATGAAGGTGAGGATTTGCTCCCAGAGGCAACAGTGCTGATGTTTTCATGGTTGTGGTTCCGCTGACAGTCAAATCCAAAACCTGCATTTGGAATTTTGAAAAAGTTCCTTGGGATCTGAAAGGATCTTTGGGATTTTCCTTGTTCGTTTCTTTTTGCTGTTGTTGTTGCTGTTAACTTTCCGGCGAGTAAATAAACACATGTCTATTCATCCCACAGAGAAAACCGGAGAGAGAACCAATGTATCTTGGTGTATCCATGAGTTCATTGGGAATACTTAGCAGTAACATGAAGTGAGAGGATATTTACAAAAGCACGGATCACCTTGAAACAGCTCACCCATGAATGGGTGGTGACTTCCACACAGCTGCATGGATGGAAAACCTTCATCAGTTAACCATCCACACACATGTGTCCTCCCGTAAGACTGCACACAGCTGCAGCAGGATGCCACAGAACTAGGGGAGAGGAAGTTTCAGGAGAAAGAGTGACAGGAATCTCTGACGAGGGTCTAATCACATTTCTAGGGATCACCCACAAGCTGGATCTGCTGAGGGTCCTGCAGGTTGGGTCATGGCTTCTCTGAATAAGATGACAGAGGGATAGGGTCCCTTAAAAATTGCAGTCATTGGTTATAGCTTTAAACAGTATTTGCAATATCACCTTTTTCTTAGAGATCAAAATGAATAGGGAACAACGTCTTCATAGGGAACAATCCTAAGAAAGATTCTGTCCACATTTCAAAGGCAGCCTGCAGAAAAGAAGAAAGAAAATCAATGATTCCACGATCCCTCCATCATTTGGAAGTGGAGGAGGCCACGTTCCCAGCAGGAGCACCCCTCTGCTGTGGTGTTCCCACAGCAACATGCACATGACAGAACGGTTTCTATGACAAGCATATTCTTGCTTCTCCTGTGACACCTTCACACAGACACTTGGCCACATCAAAGGCTGAAAGCCCCACCCTGACGCTTATGTGTGTGTGTGTGTGTGTGTGTGTGTGTGTGTGTGTGTGTGTGTCAGTGGTTCTCCAGGGCCTCGCGGGATAGATTCCTTTCAGCATTTCAGTATTTTCAGATGAGAAATAACCCAAATTGACAAACAGAGAAGGACCTTCTCGTTCAATAAGTTTCGACTGGCTGCATGATTTTCAAATGTGCGCTCTGTGCTCTGGGAGGTTGAGCCTGATAATAGACAGTAAGGCTTGACTTGCCATCCCCTCTAGATTCTCTCCTCCTTCTCCTCCCAACTCCTTTTCTCCTTCCCCTCCTCTTTGTTCTTTGTGTTCTCAGCATGTGTTTTCCCCCACGAATAACCACTAGTCCCTGTGAGGAAATCTCTCTGTCCAAGCCACTGTTAATGCACTTATCACATCTGACATAAGGTGATGGATTTTTCTTAGATTTCCCTCTCCTTCGCAGCTCCCTTCACTAATGGCAGAGCGTGACAACTGGTGATTACGGAAATCTTGAAAATGCCACTAGGAACTCAGCTGGGAGAAGAGCCTGAGCAAGACTAAGAAATACATTCAAATTCCATCCCCAGGGACCCCTCCCATTTCTTTTATCTCCCTTTACTGGCGAAACCTAAGTCACCTCCTTCTTCTGCCTCACCTGAAGGTTCTAACTGAAGTCCTCAGCATGCCCACAAGGGTCACTGACCCCGCCCAGTGCTTTACACTGCCCTCACCCACTCAGTATTTTGAAAGCATTGCTATGTTATTACTGTACCTGGCCAAAAGGGAGGAAAAACCTTTTTGTGTAAGTGGAGACATAAAAACGTGTAAGCGGTATACAATATGCTCAAAAGAAAAGAAGCATTTTTATATCCTTTCTCTGTCCTTCTGTTTGGTTGGTTTTTCATATTTTCCCTGTCCTGTACCCCCTCTTGCTTTCATTTCTAGCCTAGATCTGGCATAGTGCTGTTGAGTTCAGAGTGGAGCTTGGGGACGTGGAGAGCATGTGTCGTGTCAGATCCTCAGGGTGTGTATGTCCAGTCAACTCAACTTCGTCCAGACTGCAGGATTTCTGGACTCCAAACAGGGCCTGGCCGGACAGAGCAGCTAAAGGCGTACATTTCATGTGGCAAGCAATTACGGCAGGAACAGGCCCATGTCTTAACAGGCCTGCGTGTCTACTCAGCAAACACTTGCTCTAAGTTTTCTGCGCGATTAGCTGTCGCCCAGAGGATGCCAGACAAATAAAGCAGACGATTCTTTCTTCACACTTATCCCTCAACCAGTTGCAATTTCTTTTCAAGAGATTCTCGAATCTCTTAGAAATAAACTTTCTTCCTTTTCATACGTTCTTTTACGTTTTGATGGTGGTGGTGGTTTTGCAGGGGTGTTGTTTGATTTGGTATGGTATCTTTTTTATACAAAAGTTAAATGTTAACCTTTTTATGGGAATGGGGAGCTTTGCACATGATCTTTAGCTTTTTCATCCCAATTTCTTTTTCACCTATGAGAGAGGGTGGGCAAGTTTGGATAGTCACCACCTGGTTATGGTTAGTTCTTTATTTTAAACTCTCTTTCAAAACGGATCAGACATTACACCATCAAAAACAATTTTCACTGTAGGTATCGAATATCACACTGTGCTTGTAGTAATAACTGATAGATATCTAGAGTAATCTTCACTGTGGACCAACTTTAAAGAACTGTCAATCACGGAGTGTAACTTTAAACACAGATGATTTGAATTCCCGGTAGCAGCATGAGGAAGCCGAGGAGATGGGGTAGCCCTCTTAGGGAAAGAATGACCGGATTACCTCTGCAGTTCGCCTTGCTGGCTGCTTGTTTGAGTCACTAAATCAAGGCAAAGTTTATGAAAAGCCTGTGGCTGGGGTCTCCAACTCCTCATTCCCACTGAGATTTCCCCATTATAAATCTGCTGTCAGAAATAAGTGCTTTACTTGTGACTTAATTCTATGCAGGCACAAATACCTTGCTTCGACACTTTGGCCACAGGGCCTTGACTATCTTGAAAGTAAGAGTGACAGAGACCTTATTAACATGGGGTGTTAGGAAGGAAAGGGGTTCCCATTCCTCCCCTCCCCCCTATCCCTATTCACGCCATCGTTCATTCACTGTCCTGGCAACAACTCTGTGGGCTCTGAAAGCCAAAAGAATTTAAGGGGCTGTGGGGCTAGGGCCTTGAAGTCAGGAAGGGCACTCTGGGTTCTAGTAGAGGGAGTTTGTGTACGCAAAGGCATTGTCCTTATGGACAAACAAAACCAAACTATTTCGCTTTTAAAATATTTCCATGTCGTGCCTTTTTAAAAGCTCTTTAAAGTCTTGTCTGGTTTCTGTGATCACAAGGTAGACCTGTACAATCCAATAAGGGATCACCAGTCGAATGAACTATTTAGATTTAAGGTTTCTAATGTTTATTATTTTTAAGCATGTTCCTGAGTGCCACACAGATGCAGGTGCCCGTGGGGGCCACAGGTATTCGAGCCCGTGTGCCGGAGTTTCCAGGCAGTTGTGAGCGTTTGGAGAAAACTCAAGTCAACCACAAGAGCAGCTCTTTGCAGCTGACCCATCTCTCTGGTGGTTTTTATTTAGACTAGCATTTCAAATCATGCACTGGGCTTGCTCTAGCCTGCTTTCAGTGCTCGGGAGCTGTGCATGGTTTATCAGGCAACACAAAGCTGTGTGTGGTTTATCAGGCAACAGAAGAGGCATATTTCTGCCATCTCAGAAAATTCTATTGGGCTGTGTGGTTCTGCGTTTGCAGAAGATCTTTCTTGGTCTTCAGTTCCTCAGCACTTCCATGTTGATCGGGCAGCTAAAGTGTTGAGAAATAAGAACTGAATAATATAAAGATAGACGGTGACTTTATAGGAATTGTCTGTCCTCACAGGATAGACAAGTAGAGGCTGATGGGGTGGCTCAGTGAACAAAGGCACTTCCCAATAAGCCTGATGACCAGGGCTCAACCTCAGATACCCTCATGGTAGGACAGGACTACCTTCAACAAGTTGTCTTATGACCTCGGTACATGTTCCCCTCTGTGTATATCAGCACACACACACACACACACACACACTCACTCACTCACTCGTAAACACACACACACCATATAATAGATAATAAATAAATGTAAGGAAATAATTTATAGATGGATGATTATTTTTTTTTTGCATTCTTGTCAAATGTCTCTGCCTATTAGTAACTACTACATAATCTGTCTTCCCAAGAAAGAGTAGGTCTCATCCATAAACTCATCTATAATGTGTAGGGTAAAACACTAGGGAGTGAGAACTTGGAAATGTTTTAGGGATTCAGTATTGTTGAACTTTCTGCTCATTCATGATGATTGTTGTAAGTCCATAGACATATGAGTTAACTCACTTTAATTGCTCCATGACGTGTGCAGACATCAAAATGTCACACAGGCAATCATAAAAATACATAACTTGTCATTTGTCCATTTTAAAAGTATTTTTAATTAGCCAGTCTGGGGAGACTAGAAAGTATAAAGAAATAGCCATCTCATCACAGATTTCAAAAGCAAAGATAGATGAAAGTTTCACCAATGGAGATATTAACCAGCTCTCCTAAGACATCGAGACAGGACCAGTTTACGTGAAAGGAACAGAGCTTGATTTAGTAAAAGAAATTCTAATAAATTTATAATTACATAGGGACATGTCTATGAACACACCCTTCCGTGTTTACCCTTAATATATATATGAAAGTCATTGATGCTGGATGGTTTGCTTTCTAAACCAACCTCGACTCCTATATGACATTCTCTCCCTTGGAGATCTCAAATTGGAGCAGAAGGAGCATGCATGTGACCAAGGGACATGTAATGCCTGCTTTTGTCCCCTGGCCAAGGTCGGAAGATTTGTCCTTTGGCAAATAAAAGCAGTTACTGTTTGAAGCGTATTACTGTATTTGAATTGAAAGAAGATATGTTTCCCCGGCTCTCAGCACAAAGGAGGGGCTTCCCTCTGATGTGACTGACAGTCTGTAATAGAAGAATCCTCGGCCTCAGTCCAGTTCCTCTCCACCATGGCTAGCTGCGTCTCTGTGCACTCCATCCTGGGAACCAGTCTACAAAGCATAGGCGTATCCTTGGCTTCAGTACAATTCCATCCCAGGTTGGCTAGCTACGTTTCCGTGCACTCCATCCTGGGGATCAGGCTATGCAGCACAGGCTTGTGAAGCTGATTAGTCAATGATCTGTAGTATTCAGTGATCATTTGCTGGATTCCAGTTGAAATATGAGATTGTTATCTTCCTCACCATGAGCAGTATGTTGTGGGGAGGTGAGCTGTGCACAGTCAGCCTACACCCAGGTTGAACCCTGGCTTTGAACACCAGAGACCTGGTGGGGTACTTGTCACCTACATGGGTTGGCAGGTGTTCAGCTGTGCCCCTTGAGCCTCCGGCTCCTGTCACAGCTACAGCCTCTCACAGCCCCCACCCCCACAGAGAGGTGTGTGGCTATCAGTCACATAGGAGCAGCACCAAGCCTTCCCACATGCAGATAAGGTTCCCCCAAGCTCTAAGACCAAGCCAATGACAAGTATCTGCTGTCAGACCCTGACCCATCCAAAAACTGTATATAAATCCTATCCAGAATCCTATAGATTGATTAAAGGTGTGTGAGAACTACCTTGTCATCCGGGAACTTCTGTCATAAGAGCAGTAACACTTGGGAAGAGGTCTGCTCTCCAGAAACACCAGCAGCAGCTCTGCTGCACTCCTCCTTGGCTGGTTGTTAGCCCAGCTGGGCCTGTCCCAGCACAGGGTGACATAGAGTACCCAAGACCGTGACATGGTGGAGACAGAGGTAGAACCAGCTGCAGCGGCAGGAGCAGTGGAAGCCACATCCCCCTCTGCTCCCACCCTCTTCACTCTCCAGAACTCTCACACCCAGCAGGGCCAGAGATCTCTGTGGAAAGCCTCCGGTACACAGGCCCACAATATGTGCATGCACGACTTCATTTAACTAGCTATGGGAGCTATAGGGTACAATAAAAACCAGTTATGTTGAATGAGGAAGTCAGCTGTTCTGTTCCACTGGCAGGATACCCAATCATAACTTCTTTTTTATTCAATATATTCTTTATTTACATTTCAAATGATTTCCCCCTACCTGGATCCCCCCCTCCTCAAAAGTCCCATAAGCTCTCTTCCCTCCCCCTGTTCCCCCATCCACCACTTCCTACTTCCCTGTCCTGGTATCCCCTACACTGCTGCACTGAGCCTTTCCAGACCCAGGGGCCACTCCTTCCTTCTTCTTGGGCATCATTTGAAATGTGCATTGTATCTTGGGTATTCCAAGCTTCTAGGCTAATATCCGATTATCAGTGAGTGCATACCATGAGTGTTCTTTTGAGACTGGGTTACCTCACTTCGTATGATGTTCTCCAGCTCCATCCATTTGTCTAAGAATTTCATGAATTCATTGTTTCTAATGGCTGAATAGTACTCCATTGTGTAAATATACCACATTTTTTGTATCCATTCCTCTGTTGAGGACATCTGGGTTCTTTCCAGCTTCTGACTATTATAAATAGGGCTGCTATGAACATAGTGGAGCATGTGTCCTTATTATATAGTGGGGAATCCTCTCGGTATATGCCCAGGAGTGGTATAGCAGGATCCTCTGGAAGTGTCATGCCCAGTTTTCTAAGGAAACCAGACTGATTTCCAGTGTGGTTGTACCAGCTTGCAATCAGGAGACAGTAGGTGTTCTCGAGGATGTGGAGAAAGAGGAACACTCCTCCAATCATAACTTCTATGACATATTTTTCTTCTGGTGATTGTTGTGGAGTCTTGAGTATGTTGCTGAAATGCCAGCTTGATCCGTGACTTGTTTTGTGACATGGAAATTCTTATTTTTAAGTACTTCCAGTCTTCAGCCTTAGAAAAATACCACTGGTTTGTATTAGAGGTGATACAGTGTATCGATGGCATTGAACAACTACTATGAAAGGCTAAAATATTCATGAATAAAATACTACTGCAAGCTCACCAGCTTTCATTGGAATGCTCTGGAATATATCTTGCACATCAGAGGAAGGGGTGAGCTGTGGCTTAGAGTTTCAGAGTCAATGACGTCCTTTTAAAGCCTGGCATTTTAGGAAGCAAATCCCAAAGGCTGTCTTCTTACCCCACCCTACCCCTACATTTCTTTACATCATATAACTGACCCTAAAGCTAGTAACACCCCAGGCAAGACAGAAAGCTACCTAAGTTCTTCAGCCTCTGCTTCAATTACTGCTCATTTGCTGCCTTAGGATTTTGATCGTTCAACTTCTTGAATGTAGACTTCATGGTTGAAGGTCCATCTATCTGTGAGAGAAATATCTGGCCCTGCGGACCTGTGGGTGCTCTCCTGCCTTTTATCACATACAAGCTGGGCTACCACAGGTAGGGTAGCTGATGTCTACAATCTGCAGCCTTTGCAGAGAGGCAGCAGCCTGGATCCAGAGAGCGCATGGGGAGCAGTAAGATGTTTTTCCTGGTTACAGGATTGATAAGAAATTACACACACATGGAAATGAGTCAAGGGCCGGATCCTTAGGAATACAGAGTATATTGTTTTCAGTTTTGGTTTTTATGCCACATCCATGCTCAGAGAAAGCACCATTAGCACCAGAACTTTCATCAGGCTCAAGAAATACAGGTTGAATGGTATTCAGGTCATCACAATAACAGAAATGTGTCTTCAGAATGGGAATTCTGACTCTTGGCATTGTGGGTGTTTCATATTGGTCAAGTCTTGCGATCCCTTGATGCTTCTATCTACTTATTCCAGTAGTGATCACCCCACGTGTCACAAACAGAAAAAAAATCCCCTGATACAACCCAACTATCCAGAATTTGCTTAGGTGAAACAAAAGTTTTTCTGTATTGAAAAGCTGTACCTTAAAGGCATTTTATGAAGATTCCAAATGTGCTGTCATGTCTGAGAAAATTCTAGTAGCTTTCTTCTTGGAAATTCTGGAGAAATAACTAGGAAGTGTGTACTTTAGATGTCAAAACCAAGCGGTTAGTATGAGCATCTTCTTGTGTGACTTGAATACAAACACCTTTAAACATTTTCTAAACTAATCAAGTCAGAGATTCACTTAGAGAATCTGAGGATAAATCATATTCAAGATAGACTGATGAATGGCGTAGATTCTATGCCATATCTCTTAGAGTATCTTCCTGTTAATGTAAACAATAATTGACTACCTGGTGTGCTCCATGTATTTGGAACACACACACAGACACACACACACACATACACACACACTCACATACACACACACACACACACACACACACACACCCCTTTAGGAGTTTGAAGCATTGTGACAATGGATTGCTAATCATCAATTAAGAAGGAACACTGCTCTACCCAGTGGAAAGGCAACTACATCAAGCTAAAGTTATAAGGACAATGACCCAGGAGAGACGAAACCAAAGTCATGGAAGTATGCTTTGAAGGATGAATATGTTAACAGGATACAAAGGCAAACAAGAGCACACTGCACAGGCAAATTGTATAAAGACACAGAAAGATGAAGCAGCCTGTTGGAAGATCAAGAAGGATGATGGGTATTGGAGTTAAGGGACCACATGGGGCAAGAGCATTACATGAGGGGAGCATTAGAGCCACTCATCAGAGAGTATGCAGGCTTTGGGTGCTGAGCTTGCAGCCATGATGGACAAACACTGCCAGAATTGCAGCAAGAGCAGAGCAGAACCTCTTGGCAGCTCTTCTGCACATTACTGGAAGAGCTTAGACAAGGAAGCATGATCAGAAGACTGCGCCAATGCCCATGGTGAAAGCTGATAGAGACATAAATCAAGACAAGGCAGGTAAGGCAGGAGAGGGTAAAGGAGTTCTTTCAGAGATTAAGAATTCTAATCTACTAGCCTGTGGAGTTCTGGACATAATGGGGACATTCCTGATGGATCTCAGACTCCAAGTTACAGAGATTCAGTGGCTGATTCTCAGTTTTACAGATAAAAGAATCCAGGTATAAAATCAGTTTGGAACCTGGAAATATAAGACAGCAGACTGGGGTGGCTATCAACCGTTAGTTTCCTAAGGAGAACTGGATCTATACCCAATTTCTGTTATGTATGTACTATGTGAACTTTCTTGAATTAACATCACTTTCCTACGCCCAGGTCTTCTCACCTACAAGGGGTAGGTGTATCAGTACACACTTAGTAGATGATCATTGGAGTTCCATAAGATTATTACTGATACAAATGCCGGTGCTTGGTGAGATGTTTAGACTATGTAAGCCACAGCATGCAGCCTCTGGACTTTCTCAATGCCAGGTCGCCCTTAAGGCAGGCAATCCACCTCAAAGCAAGAACTCGTCAACATTTTAATACAGGGTCTCTGTGAGGCAACCACAAGGAGATTAAACTGTTTAACTACACCATGAATTAAGAGGAATTATGCACCATATAACTAACAAACTTTCCAAGAATTTGATCACAAAAGGCCTGATATGACAGAATCAGGCTATTATCCTCTGTAAGAAGTGAAAAAATACTGGTGGTTTAAGCAGGGTGATAACAAGTCCCAACTTTGATATTAGAACAAGTACTTCAACAGAAGATTATGTCTTAACCTACAAGAAGGGGGCAGTGCCCCTCTAGTCCGCCCTTTCCTTGTTCCTCTCGTAACTTACAGAAATTGGTTGTCAATTAATTTGCTTCATTCCAAGTAAAAAGGTTAGCTGATGAGAAAAGCTGGAGGCATGTTAAGGATTCCAGTGTGGAATATGCCTTATAGTTAGATCCATTAGTTCAGACACAGTCTATGCTGGGCACTTTGTTTTCCTAATTTTGAAACCTGCAATAATTCAACCATGGTCATCTCTGGGAAACTTTCCAGTCCTTTGTTTCTATAATGATTACCAACTAGAATAACTTCTCATTTCTTTTGCATAGCTTTCTTAATACCATGCAAGCTTTTGTGACCAGGTGAGCCATTGGCCACCAAGAACATAACAACTGTGGTCACTCTCACCTCACTTTTAATACCCACTTTGCCCTTTTGCTAGCAACAAAGCATTACTAAATCTATTATTGCTTTGTCTCACTGGACAACTGTGTTATGTAAGTAGCACAGAATTTAGCACATTCAGACAAGAAAGCAGACACTGAAGGAGGGAACGTTGTCTGTTGCATATCATATAACAATGATAATGAATGAGTCCCTTCTTCCCCGTGCTATCTATGGGGAGATGAAGGTGATTTGCCACGTGAAAACTGTCCTCCTAAGATGTGGTATTGTGGATTGCCTAGAGAGCCTTAAACTCTCTTGGCATTGATTGAGGCAATGTTGCTTTATGCTGCTTCTCAATGGAGCCAAGGAGATCAAGTAGCAAAGGTGCACGAGCTTGCTTTTCCTGATCTTTATCCTGTTAAGGCCACCACTTATTTCCTCTGCAGATCTTCCTGCTGTTCACTGTGCACATCTTCCCAGTACTGTGTATCTGTATGTCTAGACTGACCAGAAAGTGAAAACAGGAGAACACTTTGAAACCTGCAGACCTGACCACAACTAAGAGTTGTACCTAGTCCAAGGAACTGGAAACTTGGTGATTTTAGATCAGACAAATTCTTGCTTAAGACTCTCAGATGGCTAGTTTCTTCTTTTATAATTATTAGAAAATTATTACATTGACAGACAAGGGACTTCATGTTTGAGCCAATGGAAAAACATGAAGTTAAAACTAGGGGAAATGACTTAGCCCCAAATAAAGCTACTAATGCAAGGATAAAAGCAAACAGATCTGTTAATGATCTTCATTCAGAATCAGACTGTGACAGATTACAATGCATTCTCAGATGGGAATTATGTCAGTTCTCCATAGTCTGAGGATTAGGCAACCAAATTTGGAAATGCTTTAGTGAGAGCCAGCAAAAGACATCGCTGTGTCCTTTCTATTTACAGAGAATTTGAAAGGAACAGACATACGTGACTCCTTTATGGAAGAACCAGATCTGAGGATCTGTGAAGCTTTGGTTTCCATCATCTGCCCATCCAACTAATAGTTATTGACCCCTGTCATGAACCCAGGTCTTTTTAGATGCTGTGAATGCAGTAAAAACAAGACTTGGTTTCTGCTGTGGTGGAATTCTTATTCCTTTGGTGAGAGAGACAAGAAATAGACATATAAACAAGTTCATGAGCTAGATAGTGAATAAAGTTAGAAAATTAAGAAGAAAATTGGTTTTCAGGGTCTGGGACTTAGGTATTTACAGGATTGGTTTTGGAAGAAAAAAACCAGGGATGATGAGATGCTTTAGTGAGTAGTCTGTGTTCCTCAAGCCTAATGGTAAGAAATCAAAGAGAGTTCTGACTCCAAGACCTTGCTCTCTTACCTCCATATATGTGCTGTGGTATGCATGCACCTGCACGCATGCATTCGCACATTACACATGCATACATGCATAACCAGGGTGAAGAGAAACAGGGGCTCATTCCTGGTAGAATGGAGAGGACTGGGCTACTGTATTGTTTAGGCTGGAAGGGGAAATTTCTCAGTGGTAGTATGCACCCTGTGTGTGTTACTCATTTTTCTCATTGATATGACAAAAATATCACACACACACACACACACACACACGAACACACAATCAAGAGTTTATTTTGGGTCACAGTTTGAGAGTATGTTGTATCACAATTCAGAAGTGATATCAACAGCCAGAGGCAACTGGCACACTTCACAGTCAAGAGGTAGAGGGAGATGAAGACTGATGTTAAGTTCCCCCTTTTCCTTTGTAGTGGGAGACATAACCTCAACACTTGCAAGTACCACCCACACTTAAGGTGAGTCTGCTCACCTTAATCAAGTCTAAAAACCTCCTTTATAGGCATGTCCAGAGCTATGCCTCCTCCTAGGCAGTTCTAGGTGTCAAGGGGACAAGGTGACAAGCCAATATTAACACCTACTGTTGAGTTCCAGGCTCTTATCATTGCACATCTCTGGGCCCTGCTATACCTCTTCTTTCTTTCTCAAGCTCCATCTAGGGAAGCCGGAGCAATGTGATTTTGCTATTAGCACAACATCAATCCAAGAAAGAAAAAGAGTATGTTTTCTTAGGGGTTAGAGTGACTGAGAGTACGACTTAGCTTGAATAGTCACCCAGTCCAATAAAAAGAATACTCCACTTCTTTGACATAGGAGTAACACATTTTGAGTTTCCCAAGGAAGTTGATTAATCTGGGGCAGGAGAGGAATTTGCCTTCCGGTGGATGGAGTCACCACAGGTTTCAGCTTGTCCAGATCGTCTTCAGGCATACATGTTACCACAGTTTAAATATTAACTGTAATTCCAACCCTCTCAGAAGTATTCCAATTTATGGTTCCCTCCACTATAGTATAAAAAAAAAAAAAGTCCAATTCGGAGACCAGCCTCGCCAGCTACTACTACAGATTCAAAGCGTTCCCTGAAACCTTAAGGAGAACTTGCATGGTTGAAAGTAAGAGGCATGTGTCTACTAAAGAATGGAGGGACTGTTATCCCAAGGAATGGCGTGGCTTCTGGGTGGCCAAAGCCACAAATGTCAGTTACAGCTCCCCTTTCCTCTTTATAATGTTTGGTACAATTTACTAGCAAATTGAAGGAGACTGGGTGTTGGAAAAACATGGGTTTGAAGCTTGGCTCGGTTGCTTCCTCTAGCTTATTGACCCCAGTTGAATCATCCTGCCTTTCTAAGCTCCAGTTTCCTCATATATACAGAAAGCCAATCATATCTGCCTGGGTGAGTTATGAAGATTAAGTAGGTTAAGGAATATAAAGCCTTTGCCACTAAAAACTTGACATATTTCATTCTATACGTTGATAGGCACTGTTTTTCATGGTTCGAAGGAATAATAGCTGGGACAGAGCTGAGTAGCATGGGAAAGTGAAGGAAACTCATACCATGCCATGGTAGCCAGAAAACAAAGAGAGCAGGACGAAGTCCCAGAGTTCCAGTGACTTCTTAAAGGGTGCCTACCAAAACCTAAGCACAAGCCAGAAATGAGCCATGGGAGGGAGGCTTGCCATATCCAAAGCATAGCACTAGGTAGATAGAAAAATGATCAGTGACATTTTACAGTAGCATATTTTGGTGGTATGGGATAAAATGCTGTAAGAGTTACCCAGCTGAACGTTCTCAGGGGTCTAGAGAATGGAGGAATCCCTGCCGCCAAGGTAGATTGTGAAATGAGACTTAAGGAACTGGACGTCATTAAAATCAAGTCTGAAGGACAGCTTGTCCACACACATGGATGTGATTAAAGCCTTGGAAGCCCTGAATACCTGAAGTACACCCTACCTGTGTGCTTTTGTGTGTGTCTTCTGCCAAGGAAGGCTCCCACAGACTGGCCCCTCTGCTCCCTAAGTCTTTTGCTTCAGTGTCCACTCTCAGTAAGGACTTCTTTTTCTTCCTTTATAAAATGGCAGCTCTCACCAGTTCCCACTCTTTTCTTTACCACCTGCAATTCTTCAAGCCAGTGTGCCCTATCCCTGTTGTTTACCTGCTGTGCATTGTTATTTCCCCCAATATAATGCCAGCTGCACAAGGGTAGGACATTGTGCCTGTTCTGTTCACAGATATGTCTCTAGTCCCTAGAAGAATACCTGGCACATAAAAGGAGAGGAGGGAAGGTATGCGTGAGGGAAAGCCATGAACCAAAGGACAATCAGTATGTATTTGTGTACCTGACGAGTGGATTGGAGACCGTGGATGAAATGTGAACATAAGAGAGGATTTTTACAGAGGAAACACTTTCGTACACTTTGAAAACAAGCTTGTTTCCCTCTGCTTGGCATGGAAACAACCATATGTGTTCCTCTGAATATGATACATGCTTCTGCTTCTAGAGGAGCTGTCTAACAGCCAAGTTTGTGGTGGGACTTGGTATGGAGAAGGGGTAGAGGCAAGAACACCAGCTAAAGGTGACCATAATGGGAAAATACAGAAGCTATGCTGACCTTAAATAACTTTGAAAGGATCGAGAGGGATGTGCATTAGAAGAGTATCCAATGAGAGAATTAGCGACGCTAGAGAATTTTTGTTTAATACAACTAAGTAAATGACTAACTCAATGCAATTAGAGAACTTGTGATAATGGAATGGCCTGCATGTGGCATTAGGCGTGATAACTGATCCGGCTGGGAACCAGAGGGAGGATGAGGATCTTTAGGGATGGAAGATGTCCTTTTCTCCTTAGAAACAAGATTTTACTGGGAAAATACTGTTTCGGAGCACCTCATGCTTCTTTGCTCTGATTTCCTGAGTCAACACATCAAAACAATGCCTGGAAGTCTTGATGTCTAGCTTCCTTTGGTACATAACTGATAACTGCAGTTATTGCTAAAAGTTAAAGCCTGTGGTACCTCTGCTCCTGTTGTTCCAGCTTTCTTTCTCATGATCAATTCTCTCATAAAATGGGACAACAGGTCTTTACAACAGTAGATTAATCAACGTATAAAATTGTCCAAAAGGAGAAAGAGGAAGCAAAGGAGTTTAAATCTAGAGGTCAAGAGTATGTTTCCTCACCTTAAGAAATGTTCAACATCATTAATCATTAGGGAAATGCAAATCAAAACAACCCTGAGATTTCACCTCACACCAGTCAGAATGGCTAAGGTCAAAAACTCAGGAGACAGCAGGTGTTGGTGAGGATGTGGAGAAAGAGGAACACTCGTCCACTGCTGGTGGGTGGGTTGCAAGCAACCACTTTGGAAATCAGTCTGGCAGTTCCTCAGAAAACTGGGCATGACACTTCCTGAGGACCCTGTTATACCACTCCTGGGCATATACCCAGAGGATTCTTCAGCATGCAATAAGGACACATGCTCCACTATGTTCATAGCAGCCCTATTTGTAATAGCCAGAACCTGGAAAGAACCCAGGTGTCCTTCAACGGAGGAATGGATACAAAAAATGTGATATATTTACACAATGGAGTACTATTCGGCCATTAGAAACAATGAATTCATGAAATTCATAGACAAATGGATGGAGCTGGAGAACATCATACTAAGTAAGGTAACCCAGTCTCAAAAGATCAATCATGGTATGCACTCACTGATAAGTGGATATTAGCCTAGAAACTTTGAGTACCCAAGACATAATCCACATATTAAATGATGTCCAAAAAGAATGGAGGAGTGACCCCTGGTTCTGGAAAGACTCAGTGCAAGAGTATAGGGGAATACCAGAAAAGGGAAGAGGGAAGGGGTAGATGGAGGAACAGGGGGAGGGAAGAGGGCTTATGGGACTTGTGGGGAGTGGGGAGCCAGAAAAGGGGAAATCATTTGAAATGTAAATAAAAAATATATCAATAAAACACACACACACACACACACACACACAAAGTATGTTTCCTTCTTTCTAAGAGCGAGAACTTACATTTTCAATTGCTTTTGTCCAGTGTGTGTGTGTGTGTGTGTGTGTGTGTGTGTGTGTGTGTGTGTAAACAGTGCTGCTAAGCAAAGACATAGAGATAATATCCTACACAATTGAAGCAGCTTCTCTTCTCACAGAATACATTAACAATGGTGCTTTCTGGAGTTGAGCTGGTTATGCCCACTTGGATAAGAATTGACAAATGGGACCTCATAAAATTACAAAGGTTCTGTAAATCAAAGGACACCATCAAAAGGATAAATTGGCAACCAACAAATTGGGAAAAGATCTTCACCAACCCTATATCAGATAGAGGGCTAATATCCAATATATACAAAGAACTCAAGAAGTTAGACCCCAGAAAACCAAATAACCCTATTAAAAATGGGGGTACAGAGTTAAACAAAGAATTCTCACCTGAAGAACTTTGGATGGTGGAGAAACATCTTAAAAAATGCTCAACTTCATTAGTCATTAGGGAAATGCAAATCAAAACAACCCTGAGATTTCACCTTACACCAGTCAGAATGGCTAAGATTAAAAAGTCAGGAGACAGCAGGTGTTGGCGAGGATGTAGAGAAAGAGGAACACTCCTCCACTGCTGGTGGGGTTGCAAATTGGTACAACCACTCTGGAAATCAGTCTGGCGGTTCCTCAGAAAACTGGGCATGTCACTTCTAAAAGATCCTGCTATACCACTCCTGGGCATATACCCAGAGGATTCCCCAGCATGTAATAAGGATACATGCTCCACTATGTTCATAGCAGCCCTATTTATAATAGCCAGAAGCTGGAAAGAACCCAGGTATCCCTCAACAGAAGAATGGATGCAAAAAATGTGGTATATCTACACAATGGAGTACTATTCAGCCATTAGAAACAATAAATTCATGAAATTCTTAGGCAAATGGATGGAGCTGGAGAACATCATGTTAAGTGAGGTAACCCAGTCTCAAAAGATCAATCATGGTATGCACTCACTAATAAGTGGATATTAGCCTGGAAAACTGGAATACCCAAAACATAATCCACACATCTAATGGGGTACAAGAAGAATGGAGGAGTGGTCCCTGTTTCTGGAAAGACTCAGTGTAGAAGTATAAGGCAAAACCAGAACAGGGAACTGGGAAGGGGTGGGTAAGAGAATAGGAGGAGGGAAGGTGGCTTATGTGACTTTCAGGGAGTGGGGGACCAGAAAAGGGGAAATCATTTGAAATGTAATTAAAAAATATATCGAATGAAATAAAAAAAAATAAAATTAAAATTAAAAAAATGACTGAAAATAGAGGAGAGGAGAGGAGGGGAGGGAAGGGAGGGGAGGGGAGGGGAGAAGAGGGAGGGGAGAGGAGGGAATGGGAGGGGAGGGGAGAAAAGAGAGGGGAGAGAGGGGAGGGGAGGGGAGAGGAGAAGAGAGAGGGGAGGGGAGGAGGGAGGACACGAGGGGAGGAGGGAGGACAGGATGGGAAGAGAAAGGAGAGGAGAAGAAAAAGAGACTCTTTTTTTCAGATGCTCTCACCCTCTTTGGTGCAGAAAAAGCTGATACCATTATAGGTTAAATTATCTGGGTTACCATGGCCAAATAGAACAGTGTGAATAAGCTCATACAGTTGCCTTCTGTGACTGAAGGGTCAGTGATGTTCTCAGAAAGCTTTGGAGACATACATGATGATATGAAAGACTAAACACAGAGAAGATGGGAGTGATGGTGTACACTTTTAACAGCAGCACAGAGAGGACAGAGCAGGCAGATCTCTGAGTTTGAGGCAAGTGTGGCCTAACATAGCAAGCTCTAGATGAGGGCTACACAGTTGGATACTGTCTCAAAAAAGATAGGTAGTTGGATGGATAGATAGATGGATGGATGGATGGATAGATAGATAGATAGATAGATAGGTAGAGTAAGATAAGATAAGCTAAAGAGTTGGGTGTTCTAACAACACACTTGGCCTGTTCCAAACAGAAATGGACCAAGAATTGTTCTATTTTTAGAGACAACTGTAGTCATGCAACAATGGATCTTAAATGTTAAGCTAATAGGGAAAGGTTGAAAACAGTTAAAACTGAAAACTGATGGAAACAAAATCAGTCGGCCAGCGGCCTCTCTCATCTGAAGACACTGCTTGTAGAAGTTCCTCACAGGCTCCTGACTGAGGACGACTGAGCAGTTCCATGTGCCACGTGCCGACTGACCCCCTTCTTCCCTGTTCACTGTGTATTTACACATAGTACGCATCAGCATGATCACACGCTTCAGAAACACCTACTAAAGCACTCGTTCCTGGCCTATCTTTCATTTGAATATTTTCTTTCATTTCCTCCCATTTGCAATATCTTGGGTGACATTCCACCAGGAAGCAAACTTTCCAAGTACTGTCATGTTAGAACCTTAGGAGAGAAGTGATGTGGCCAAGAGTGTTAACAGGGGCGCTCTGTATGATGAGAAATGTATGTTTTCTTTCCTCTGGCCAAATTTTTCTCGTCCAGAAAGTGAAGGTTTATTCAAATATTAGCATGTAGTATATTTAACAAAGTGCTTACTGAAAATCCCACAAAATATGTCTTTTGCGCATACTTTTAAAGCACATGGGTGCTCACCTTGGCTTGTGTAAGCATTCAGCGGTACATGTTATACTTTATTTTGGCTGGTGTGGCATGTGTTAGAAGGGTGGCTCTCTTCAGACTCTGGGTGAGGTTGGCAAACTGAATACAGACTTGGTCCAAGGATAGGATGACTCTAGTGAGCGCTGTACAAGAGCCTTTACTATCTGTTGTGCAAATACATGGGGAAATTCACAGCTCGCTTAGAACTCCCCTTGGCCACCTAGTCAGCCATGGTCAAGGCCTCATCCTCTGTGGTTGAATCTGGCTACAGCCAAACTTTTGGTTGTTCCCTGACTTGAATCCTGCCTACAGCCTACTGGCTTTCATTTTGCCTCTGTAATCTCTTTTTTTAAGACTTATTTATTTTATGTATATGAGTACACTGTTGCTCTCTTCAGACACACCAGAAGAGTACATCGGATCCCATTACAGATGGTTGTGAGCCACCATGTGGTTGCTGGGAATTGAACTCAAGACCTCTGGAAGAGTAGTCAGTGCTCCTAACCACTGAGCCAAATCTCCAGCCCATTGCCTCTGTAATCTTAAAATCCGAAGGTATTTCCTGTTTTAAAACCATCTTGATGTTCTCTGGGACTGACAAAAAAGAAACCTATGCACGGGGAATCAGGCTGCCCCCAAAAGACATGTTACAGCTGTGAAGGACAACAATATGGTTTCAAATGTCTTATTTAGTATCTGGTATTTTGTATTTCTTTTGAAATTTTAAGAAATTCTTATGAGCAGAATGTGATAACTTGTTATGAGAAAGATATCCTACATGGTACAGTGTATGACTAATGTCCAGAAAAAAATTCCTTCTTTAGTATTATTAGTATCTCTTTTATTTATATAATTGGTCCCAAGAGTTGGAGTTGATGATGCTAACATCAGATAGAACTCCGAGTAACTCGTCTTGGTTGTGCAAAAAGATACACAAACCTCATTTAAAATTCTTTCTCAGAGACATCTCTCAGAGAGGTGAAGAGGATAGTGTCAGAAACAAAGAGGAATCATATAGATTTGCTAGAGTTAGAATAGCACCAGAAAGCAGTGACGAGAACATAGACTTGGCTCAGGTTTGGCAGTGGAGTTGGCTGTTCTCTTCCATAGGTCCTGATTGAAAACAGAAACGAGCTGGTTCTGGATCCAGCTGTCATCCCATGCGAATGTGGAATGTGGTTATCAGTTGTCAGAATTGGAGAACTAAGTGAGGTGCACAGGTCTGAACTGAAGTTAGGTGAGTTGCCAGAATGCACCCTAACAGGGATTTGTGTCCCACAATATTTGGTGGTGAATAGAAGACTCAAATGTAGATATTATTAAAAATGAATGTATGATATGCCAAAGACTAAAAATATGTCTTTAGGTCATTTTTTATTTAAAAAAAATAAAGCTTAAAGACATAGCTCTATTTTTTTCTATCAAAGAGTTTTAAGTATCTTCTGAGAAGAATTATCAGCTAAAATGTTCAAATACAGAATAATATAAAGGTAGCAAGAGCATTTCTACTTTAGGTGAGAACATAACAACAGCAAACCTCAAGGTTCAGGGAACATCATAAATGAGCAAGAGTAAAGATTGTAAGAGTCAGAACTTGGTGAAGACTGCTGGAAAGAGTGTCTTCACAATGTGACCCAGCCATTGTCCCCATGAACTCACCTACAGCTGTGCCCACCAGCCTGGGCCCTGTACAAGACTGGATCATCACCGTATTGTCAAATGTAGCAAAAGACTCATGGGGCCCCTTCTTAATCAAAAGTCTATTTTTTTAAAAAAGGGCTTTAGAGAAGAAAGGGCAATTGCTGGGGAGGATTTCAGGGAGGAGAAGGGACAAGTTAGGGTAGTAGGAAATAAAATTTGTTCCCAACTTAGTATATACATGTAGAAAATCCTGAACTATTATACCCAGCTGTGAAACATATGAGCTATAAAAGCAACCTGCCATACAACATACATGCCAACCTGTATAATAATGGCATGACCCCATAGTGGGAACCAAATTGTTCTCTGATTAGCTTCAAGGTCAGCTTCACAGGACTTTAAGCCCCATCAATAATAATAGGAAGGTCATAGGCCCAATCAGGGAACTTGCTATTATTATTTAATTAAATTAACATAGCACTAAACTGTCTTCTAAATATCTACAGTTATACATATAGACAAAAGCTACCCTCAGCTTTAACCCAAACCACTTCTTTTTGCAGTGAACAAAGGAGAATATAGAGGAACTCATAGCTGCCCAAGATGCAAAAGGATGACTTGACCTAAGCAAGATGTTTATACTATACTTCTAAGGCTCAAGAACCACTGCTGAAGAAGGGCTAGGAATACTGAAAGAGTTGGAAGATAAAGGATTAGGACTATAAAATGCTGTCTTTTGGATGTGGCATAAAAATTGCAATCATGAACTCCCAACTGAGTCTTCAAAAGACTGGCTCAACTGTCATTGATAAAGAGAGGGCTCATAGGTCCCTACCCCTTAATCCTGAACTACTGGCTATTGACAGGTTCATATTGATAAGGAGTCTTTGTCTTTGTCTTCAGTTGGGCACCCACTGCGGAGCCCAGCATAGCTTCAAACACATAGGCCCTGGTTCAACTGAGAGGGTCACAAGCCAAAGGAAATTGGTAGGAATGTGGGAAAAGATTTATAGAGGAAAAAAGGAGTTGAGAGGAGTGGAAATGAGTTATGAGAGGTAGAAGTGCAAATCACTAGTATGTAATTATTATGTTTCATATATATGTATACATATATATATACATGAAACATGAAATTGAACAAATTCGATTAATAAAAAGAGAAAATAATGAAAAGTAAAAATAAATTCCTCTCTCAAATAGCAGCCCTCTCTACCTCTCCATTTGCCATCCATAGCTCCTTTGTGATTAGAGTTGTCTTGGTGTCTTTGACATTTCTTTCCCTTCTGGAAGCAGTTTCTGCTAATTTTATGAGCCACAAACACTTTTATTAACTCTAATATTCACAACTTTTCACGTTAAAAATGGATGATGTAATGCAGTTTAAATAGCAAAATAGCAGTCAGTTTTCTTAGGGGTGTATAAAGTGATCTTCCAGCCATTGACCTGTTCAATTCAAAGTCCTGTGGTAATTGCTTCAGGCCTCCCACTTTGGACAGCAGCAGGATGCCCTTTGGAGACCAGGATGGAGTGACACGGCCTATGTTGCTCTCTTCCTCCATTTTCCACCTGACCCAGACAAGCTGTCTCCCTGAGGTGGCCATGAAGGAATCATAGCCCTCTCATGAAAAGCAGCAACTTAACAGCAAAAACTGTGGCTAGGCCTTCAGCCCTTCTTACCCTGAGGCTTTGCAGGTCCTGGGTAGACAGGGAAAGCAACAACCTAGTGACCTCATAAAACAGAGGGCCTCCCTGTGTTCTGGGCTCTGGTTGCAGGCAGCAGGTACCAAGTCTAGTGGGATTTTCTAGAAGGAAGTCTGGTGCTGACACCACCTCTGGTGGAATTTATTAGAAGGAAATCTGGTACTTATAGAATCAACAGGAGGCAGAAGGAACAGTCTATAAAAGCACCATTGACCAAGAGAATCCAGACATGGGTCCTCAGAAACAGTCTTGCCAGCATATTGGGCATTAATGTTTTAACATCTCGATGACTCTAAATGTATCCTGGCGGTCTACTTCATTTTACCTCCAACGACAAAATGTGAGTTGGAAACATCTAGTCTGTCTGCCGAGGTCTTGCTTCTATTCTGTCTCCCTTCTGGCTTCAAAGAAGAAAGGGCTGGCCCACTTGTCACCAATACAGAGTTGCTCAGGGCACTATCTTCTAGACAGGAGATTGTGATATTATATTCCCAAACAGTGATAAACCTTCCAATAAACTCACTTGCCAATATTACAATTCTGTAAGGCTAGAAGGGCAAGTCAGGTAAAAGCCATGGCGTGAGAGACTTGGCTGCCCTGGCCTTATCTGAATCAAGGATTAGTAGAGGAAACTAGCTCTCCCAGAGCTCATATACAGGGCAGACAGTCATGTCCTGAGCATGTCCCTTGTTATTGCTGTTTAAATACCATAACTCCTGAGCCTTTCAGAAAGTTTCCAGGAAGGAGGACAGTAGTTGACAAAGAGTTTTCTGACCAGGGGCATGACTGTGGCAACTGGAGGTGACAGAACATGGGTGCTAAATGAGTCCTGTGTCTAAAAGATACCTTTGTATGAAGAGAGCCCCTAGGGCACAGGTAACTAACTTGTTCCATTCACTTTAATTTCTTGTGTGAATCCAGCTACAGGAAACCATACAGCAGTGGTAAAGTTCCCCCCCCCTTCCAATCTCCAAGGAAATGTAACTGGGAATGAATGAGGGGCCCGAGTCATATATCAGTACTCTGCAGAGGGGCTACATAAATCCTTTTCTTTAGAGTTATTGAACTCTTTTGAAAACGGTCTCAACAGAAGTTATTCCAAGTGCACCAGAAAGAAAACCAGAGTCTTAAAGAAAAATATACTCACTTTGCTGAGTAAGGCAAACATATCAGTATTCGGAGAAACAGACTAGCCTCTTGTGTTCTATTTCCTCAACAAATTCACTGAAACGCTTACTTTATGTCTTTAAAACGCTGCTAGACAAGGAATTTTTGTGGCTACTAAAAATTAATACCTACAAATGGTTCATAACCACTTTAAAAAGGTGGGCACTTTACATTTTTTCTGTTGTTTGTAGTTCTTTATGGTGATATTTTGCATATTGTAAACACAGTACACATTTTTGTGCTTTAAAAAAATACAAATTGAAAGCATACTCTCTGGGGAAGGGTTTTCTTCTATTTAAGGACTATTTAAGGAATTGGAATGCAACTTTCCTGTGTACTTCTATGCATAAACTAACACATTGTATCACAGCCCTTTTTATGGTCGAGCACATCATAGAATAATATTTTTCTAATAAACTCTTTGTGACTTTCTACTGTAGGAGGCTTTAAACTCTTCTGAGAACTAATGTTTAAAATAAAAACCTGTATATCTGAAAAGACAAAAATGCACTACTATTTAAAGATGACAAATGCAGTCATTCAATGAAATGCAGTTTTGAGGTTGTGAAGATGCAATCGTATAGATGAGACAGTTCTACCGAAACCAAAGTAAATGAATGTGCACTTTGACCTTTTGGTTCACAGAATGAGAGAGAAGCCATGGCTGTCACTTTACTTTCTCAAGACCTTTGCACAACTTAGTTCCTCAATTCTCAAGGGTCACCTCCATGTGGCCTTTACCTGGTGACCATTTATTGGTGGGGAGGCGGCCTCCCTAAACCAGAACACTGGATCCTGCTTTCCTTGATAATGTACTTTGTCCATGCTTGGGAAAAGCAATCTGTGAAGCTATGTCCTTAGCATCTGCTGGCATGGAGGTACCACAGGGCTGGGGGTCTTACACGAAATCTATACCAATTTAGTAAATGATCATGTAGAAGGTAGTAGGAGGAGGGCTTTCTTTTAAACTCCATTAAAACCAATGAAATAAGCTACCTACTTACATTACTAGAGTAAATGTACTACTATATTCAAAGTCCATAAGAACAGCTTTCAGTATTTTTTTTCTCATTTTCTATTCGTGAGTTAGATTTTCCTGTAATACTTTGTTCCCGAAATCTGTGTTTCAGTCAGTGATCCTGAGCGCTCCTCTAAAGGAAGCAGGTGGAGAGAGACACATTTGCATAGAGTAGAAAGGGCACAGTACCATCTGGCCCGGGGGAGTGTCCTGGGCCCCTTTGTGAGTGCTCATTAAATTCACATGAATTCCTGAACTATTCTAAATTTGTAAATGTGGTTTGGTATAAGTTGTTTTCTCCCAGACCAGTGGCATTGACTTTGGGGGTCTGTCCCTGCTTGTTTACTTGCCAGTGGCATTTGACCTGGGGGTTAGACCCGTATTTAACCCTTTCCTGTAGGTCAAAAGCAAATTAACTTGGCAAAGACGAAATTGGAAATGAGTCATGTGTGCAGCAGGTGTCCCTTGCTCAGAAAGCACTGCAGGTGGAAACATTTTCAGACCTGTTTCTGGGCCATCTCCGAACAGGCTTCAGAGGTCAGGAAGGTAATTCCAAGACATCCCATGTGGTCAGGTCTGGGGAGGAACATAACAGGTGCTCACTTGGTGCGGTTTTCCCGGCAGGTTGGGAGCCTTTCAAAGCGGTCCATTTGGAAGATAATTTATTCATGTATTCACGAACATTTGTCTGGCATTTTCTGTGAAGTGATTTAATTCGAAGTTGCCCTAAATGACTGGAACTTTGCCCTTTGCTCTACCACCTCCCACCGTCAGCCAAAGACTTTGATTTTCAATAGGAAAAAGTAATATTGCCTTTTTCTCTTTCTTCTTTCTAGAGGATGAGGAAGATGAGGAGATGGTGGAACCCAAAATTGGTCATGATTCTGAACTGGAAAATCAAGACAAAAAGCAGGAGACGAAAGAAGGTGAGGAGACGAAGGAAGGTGTGGCTGGCAGATACACTGGGTCATTACTTGGTTGTATTGTTTTCTCTTCCCAGACTAAGAGATGGTAGAGGCAGACAAAGCTGAAGCTCACACGCCCTGTGCATAAGATTTTGTATGGCAACTCAGTATGTTACCTTGGAAAACAGACACTGGAATCACTAGGTCAAGAATTGGTTGCTTCTAGACTGACTGAAATGAACAGAGTGGAAGCAACTTGGGTGCTAATTACCGTTCAGCTGAGTGATTACTAAACACAGAGATAACATAACACAAACTCTCAGTTACCAGGTTAGACCAGAAAAGATCATCATCTACAATTATTTTATCAATTAGGTGTGAAGTTTGACAGATCCTCTACATAGAAGCAGTAACAGCCATCATTGCTCTACTGATTAAAGGGTTCTTCCCCAACTCTGCACGTGCAAGGACAAATGACCACATATCTCAGTGATAATAGTTACTAACACTGGGGGTTAGTTCAGTGGTAGAGCATTTTTTTCATACTAATTGCAATGCTGAGTTCAGATCTCAGCACTGGAAGGGAAAAGAAGACAAAATAATAGCTGGCATTGATTAAGGACTTACAGTATACTTGACTCTCCTCCAAGCAGGTGAAAAAACACTGTCTACTAACCAAAATGTCCTTTGGGTGAATGTACTATTATTATTATTATTATTATTATTATTATTATTATTGTACTGTCAGAGAACTAAGAGAAAACAATTTTAGAAACTCCCCCAGGATACATACTTATAAGTGCATTAGCCCAGACATAGGTTGAAGCTTGCATGAGCTAAGACATAGGTTGAATCTACAACCTGTATGTTATACCATAAAGCTATATTCAAGATTTTTCTTTAGAAATTTTTTTCTCATTTACTATGTTAAGACTCTCAGACAAAGAGATTTTGAGTTGTCATTCTTATTGAAAAATGGCAAGCGGTCCTTGAAAAACTGGGAGCAGGCTTTAAAAGGTTCTTCTAAACATCTAATTAGTCTTACCAAGTACAGATCATCATAAACCTAATAAGCATCTCAGTTCATATTTAAATTTTAAAAAATGGTCATGGGTCTGGCTTGATGGGTTTCAAGTTCTCGATGCAAGGAGTAGGAGTGTGTGTCTTGCTCCAGTTCCTTACATTCTCGTGAGAAAAACCCATTTAGTCTGAATAGCTGCCACAGACTGCATCCATACGCACTTAGTAGAAGTTTGTATAGATGATAGATAAGGTGTAGAAATACTTCTTAACTTTTAAAAACTTGTGTCTAGAGTCAGGAAAGAAGACTAAGCAGTTCAGAGCACTTGTTGCTCTCCCCGAGGACTTGATTCCCGGCACCTACAGAGCATCTCACAGCCATCGGTAACTCCACTTACCGAAGATCCAGGCCTCTGTGGGTACCAGGCACATGAGTAGTGCATCGTCATACATGGACACAAAACACCCATACGAATAAAATAAAAATAAGTAAATCGTTTTTAAAAAGAGAGAGATTAGAAAATAAAAATTGCCTCTTGCTCAGGCATACTTGAGTTGTGTATGTATGTGTGTTTAGTTTTGTCTTGATTATATTTACGCAAACTCGGTTATAGAAAAAGCAGTGTAAAGAAACGAGGCCAAAGACAGGCGTCTGCAGGAAGGTGCCTGAATCAAATCTTGGCTCTGCCACTCATTAGCTGCATGATCAATAGTGACTAACTTGGCTGACTGACTTTCTTTTGGCTCCGGTTTCCTCATCTGGCAAGCAGAGATGATACCTACCTCACGAGTTTGTTTTTTAGCGTAAGACTCAAAGGGGCTAGTATGGAACAACCTGGCGCAAAATAAGCACCGTAGAAATGTTTGCCAAATTATTATTAGTTGTCATGCCTTACAGTACCGGGTCTGTAACTATCCTACACATGATGTTATGGCCTCATGTGCCCCAGCTCCCTGAGCTCAGTCTTGCCATGGCCCATAGCTTTGAAATCAAAAGACACAAACAGTTTTTTTCCTAACTGCTTTGGAAAGCCATTGGTAAGGCGATTGCCGTGCCCAGGTTCAGGCCTCAAGGAGGTAAGGTTCCAGGAGTGACTGCGAACAAGAAAAAGATTCAGTGTCTTAACAGTTGCACCCAGAGAAGGCATTGAGTTTACCTTTCTTTCTGAGAAACACTAAACAGAATCCATAGGAGAGATTTCATATTTCAACCTCTACTAAAAACATCTTACTTTTCAAAAGCAGTGAAGTGAATGCCTTTATCACAGGTAAGGCCAGGGACAAAATAAGCCAGGATCTATTGAAACACATTGTGTTTCCACTTTTAAAAAAACGGCTTAAAACAGCCCAGTGATATACAACCTCTTGGTTGGCCTTGGTAGGCCTTGGCAGAGATTCCCCACTGCCACGCCACCCCCAACGCCAATCTCCAAACCCTCTTCCTGGCAAAGCCAAGCACCTCCTTCTTAAGTTCCAAGCGAAAACACCCTTCAGTTTTAACTGCTCCTCAAGCTTTATGGAATTGATTAAAGCCATACTAAAAGTCAAAAAGAAGCTTGAAAGAACATTTCCTGTTACCGCAGCACCGTGTGCGTCTTTCTCCATTAATGGCGTTTCTGCAAATTAGCACGTAATGGGTTAAAAGCATGTTTATGTTAGCATCAAACTCTCTGGCTTTTTCCTTCTTTAAGCAAGACAGTATTTTGCAAACCTTTAAAAGAATCTGTAGCAGATCTAATTGTGGCTCCATTCACAGGACTGCTGGGGAAGGGCTGTGTCAGCACTTCCGCGGGAACCTTGCCTTTAGGGGACTTAGTACTCAGCCATAGAAATTTGCTCTGGGCTAAAACTTGACATACCGCTTCAAACCAGGGAATGCATTTTTGGGAAATGGACTTATCTCTCCACCCCTCACTCTTTCCCTCTTTTCATCTCTCCCTCCCTCCTTCCCGTCCTCCTTCCCTCATCTTTCTCCTCCTCCTTTATTTTCTTCTTCATGAAGAAAAATTTAGTAAGATTCAATACACATTAGGTTTTCATTCGTTTGATTTTTACATATTTCTCCATCTGACACCAAGACGCCCTGAGAATAAAGGAAATAGCTTTGATTTGCTATGTTGCCATGTGCACTTTCTTACACAAAGACTACACAAAGTTGCAGGTTAGCTTTTAAACTGTTCATCATAACTTTGGAACTCTCTGCATGTCAGTGCCCCGCCAAGGGATTCAGAGTAAGAGGATGGGAGCCCTCCCTCCTGGAAATGCAAACGATGCTGTAAGCCTCAAGCTTCAGAGAAAATGTTCCTCTGTGTTAGTTTCATTTGGTTCCCTGCTGCTGTTTATGAACTGATTGTACTGTAAAATTTCCATTAGGGCCATTTGCCCCAATTTCATCTCATGTTTTCACTGGCTGCAGGGGTTGCTTATTTTTATCTTTTAGATAGTCTTTGCAAAACATCTTTTAAACGCCATGTTTTTATATACCAATGTAATGCTGGATTGTAAAAACAAGGCAAGCCATTTATAAAGTGGGTATTTTAACAAATAAATCTAGACTTAAAATGAGATTAACTGGCTGGGGAGATGGCTTAGTCAATAAATTATATGCAATGCATACTTGACCTGAGTTTGTGTTCCCGGCACCCATGTGCAAAGCCAGGTAGAACAGCCCCGTGCCAATAATTCAGGCATTGGAGAGGCAGAGACAGGCAGACCCAGGAGCTGGATGGCCTGTCTAGACAACTGATGAGGTTGAGATTTCCTGTCCCCAGAACAGGAAAGTGATTAAGAAAGACACCTGACATCAGCTTCTGACATGTGCATATGTGCGTACACACACACACACACACACACAAACACACACACACACACACTCACTCACTCATACACACACAGTGAAATTAAAATATTCAGTGTAAGTTGTGAGCTTCAGTATGGACATTTTGTCTTTGTAGAGGCAAATGTTCTAAGAACCCTAGAAACAAGAGAAAGAGGACTTAGTAAGTAGAACCAATTAAAATGAAGTTAAATACATATTTGCAAGAAAAGTCAAGAATGAGAAAAAGAAATTAAACACAGCCAGTGGGATAGAACCATCTTAATGGGTTTGTAAAATATGTAAGACTTCATACATAAGACTAAGGGAAATTAACACTATATAATTATATAATAAAAAGCAGATCCTGAATAAAAGTTGTATTGGATTTTAATTTTGCATATCACAAGCTCATATAATTTCATGAGTGTGATAAATCTCTTTTATAGATGTATGTTATTCAGGCTAAATGTAACTGAATACATTTATAGATTATCTTGTTCTTTGGATACTATGCAAGTCTTATATACTTGCATATAGTCTACTTTTCACACAGATTCTTCTTTTTAAAGGACACTTTAAATGCATAAATAATTGTGAGCCATCAGCTCCTGAAAGGAGTTCTTTATGTTTTATATTATGAAGCCATATAAAATATTATATAATTCATACCCATATTTTGCTTTGATGTGGCTTTTGATGATAAGTTAATTCTAATTAATTCTGATGTTGATGATAAATTAATTAATAAATAATTATGATGATAAATTAACTTTTCACATCTACCTTGAACATGTTTTAATATATTATATAGTGATATATAATTCATTGGACTTAAGAGGCAGGACAAAGCAGCATATATTCCAAGGAGAACTTGGGAGTGTATCTGGGAAAGAGACACTGCTGACAGGATTTTTTCATCTCTGTATTTAAAGCATAGTGGATTCCATTAACTAATACTCTATTTTTCTGTCCGAGAGGTTTTTATTTCTTGGTGCCTCTTTTAACTGGGTACTCCATTAGTTTCTCATTTATATTGTAACAACACCAATTTGAATATTTTTTAAAGTATCGGGAGATTAGTTTTAATCAAAAGTAGGTATGATTGTATTTAATTTGTAAGTTGGACATTGTTTATGGCTTTTTGAAAGCGCTCATCTGCACATGCATGTTATTATTTTGTGCAAACAAATCATGTCATCTGATCCCTGTTAGACATCAAAGCTTAACGTAAAGTGTATTCTTTGTTTTGGTTCAGTAGCAATTTGATTTCGGGCCAAGCATCGCATTGTTAAGGACGCTGTCTGGAGAGGCGGCTGGTTCGCCTACCTGGACGCAAGCCTCTGCCAGGTCACTTTGATCAGCCGTTTATGTTCCTCCCAAAGAAGAGGGTGTATGTCCTGAAGGCTGAGATCAAAGTGGCAATAAGCTGTAGGGAAGAAAAAAAATTATGGAAAATTACACAGATAGTACTTTTTTATTCAAGGTAATAGACTTGTAAGAAGAGATACAGAGTGAAGTAGATGCGGTTCAAAAAGATAAACAGGGAGTAGATTGTCTTGATTTTTTTTCTGTATTAGGAGGAAAAGGCAGGGGGGTAAATGGAGAAAGCTCCCGCTACTTTGTTTAATCCCAAGCACATCTTGAGTCGCTGATGAACAGTAACCAAGACTGAATCTTTTTTTTTTACTGTTCTTTTTTTTTCATCTATATTCTTTGTTTACATTCCAATTGATTTCCCCTTTTCCAGTTCTCCCCTTCCCACACGTCCCATAAGCCCCTTCCCTCCACTGGTTTCCCAATCAACCCCTCTCACTTCTCTGTCCTGGTAATTCCCTACATTACTACATTAAGCCTTTCCAGGACCAGGGCCCTCTCCTTCCTTCTTCTTGGGAATGATTTGATATGTGAGTTATTTCTTGGGTATTCAGAGCTTCTGGGCTAATATCCACTTATCATTGACTGCATTCCATGTGTGTTCTTTTGTGAATGAGTTACCTCACTTAGGATGATATTTTTCCAGTTTTAAATCTTATTAAAAGACATTTGCTTGGCCCATTCTGGCTTTGCTTGGTGAGGGTAATTCTTGTATTAATGATATTAACCAAACAAATTGGACCTAGCATGTTATAGATTTGGTCTTTGTTTTGCCGGATTACATTTAGTAGCTTTACTGTACTCATCAAAGAGATAATTCAAGCTTCACCGGGAGGCTAAGAAAATACACCAAAAAAAAAGATTAGTTTTTGATCACTTATTATTGGTGCTTATATATTTCTGGGTATATATATTTTTATTTTGAAATTTAACTACTGCTCAGAGTGTAAGCTCAGATTAGGAAGAGTCAGAGCTAGAAAGTGCCTGGTAAAATGGTGGTTTGGTTGCATTCTCTCCTTTCTCAATAGCCTCTACCAAATCCCATCTGCATTCTGAATCTAGCCCCCTCCTTTTGCAGACTGGCGTCTGGGCAAGACTATGCAGTAGAGCTTGAAGGGAATTTTGGAAAGTCTCCATACACCCAGCAATTTTAGGATGTTGGCACCTTAGAGATCTAAAAACTCTTTCCAATTCTGTTTAGGACTGCCAGAGAAGATGAGTGGGTTGTGTTTGCAGGTCTTCTGCTGTAGTTGACGGATCACATTTTGCCATATTGTTAACCAGGTAGCATTTCTGAAGCATGAATCAACTCTGTCAGAATCAGTCTCATTTTTTTTTACTTTTATTTTCAAACTCCCAGTAGCATGGTCTGAAGCAAAGAAGGGGAAAGGCCAAAGAAGAGAGAAAAATACCCTATGGTGATTCTACAAAGGACTTCTTCATCATTCAGATTTCTTAGAACAATGAGCTTGAAACATCATTAACCAAGGCCAATAAAACTTCTATAAAGTGTTATGTAGCAGCTGACTGTACCTAAAAGATTCCTCTCATCACGTGGCCAGGGAGAAACTGATCCTGATTGTGGATGTGCTCTTAGGAGTCTTGTGAAGCTCAGAGGAAAGCTAGTTCATCCAGAACACTGACTGAGATTTTAATTGGTTACTCTCCCATAAGCTAAATATCACAGTTATTTCATCTCCCATTCTTATTTTGTATCTTCAAATTTAACCAGATAGAATTAAAATAAAATAACCACTCTAAGTAATAAAAGAAACTGTGGGATGTGATGGAGAATCCCTGTGTGACTTTGGACCAGAAAGAACATAGCTTCCCTAACGACATCAGTTTCCCGGCTAGCCATCCCAAGTCAAGTAGAATTACCCGGTGGAGAGCAGAGTGCATCTGCACATTTCACAGATAGACTCTAATGAGTAAGGTCGTATTCCTGTATTTTCTGTGTTATTAAAGTTTTTTTTCCAGTTCATTCCAAAAGCAAATAACATTTAGAACTGATATCTTAAAGCATGCCAATCTATTTTTATTTCTTCAAAATAGCAAGTAGATGAGATATGAAATCTTTTAGGCGGGAATAGCTACAGATGCCTTTGGCATGAGTTTGAGAACGATTTATAATCCCAATTAACAATGGTTTGCTTTCCTGTGTATTATCTCTCCCCGAATAAGCAAGCTCTTTCAAGGGCAGGATTGCTGTGGAACAGTTTTAAATTGTCCCCTTTCCTTCCTAACAATCTGTCTTGCATAAAAAGCCCCTCCAAGAGAGCTGACGGAGGAAGAAAAACAGCAGATCCTGCACTCAGAGGAATTCCTCATCTTCTTTGACCGAACAATCCGAGTGATTGAAAGAGCTCTAGCCGAGGACTCCGACATCTTTTTTGACTACAGCGGTCGAGAGCTGGAGGAGAAAGATGGGTTCGTTGCTTATATTCATTTTGAAAAACGCAGTGTAATAAATCATTGTTGTTTCTATTCTCTTGTGTTCTTTTTTAGGATGTGGGGTTTCTCGGTCCTGTACTGGGCTCAAGCGAAGATCTAGGTTCAGCTTCTCTGGTGCTTAGTCCAGATGCTAGTCCAGCTTAACTCACTGATTTTAAATACATTTGCAGATTTACTAGACAAACCCTTAGTCTAGCAAATGAGAGGAAGATGGAATTCCAGGACTAATCTTACCAGTTTGGGCTGTGGGCTTTGGTTATAACTTCTGGCTTAGCATTTCCCTGTAATTATCATATGTCCCGATGAGATTCTTTTGAACTTGATATTAGCAGTCCTGTCCAGGTGATAGAGATGAACAGAGTCATATACATTGTCCTTTGAGAAAACATTCTTCTGTGCAGCTGCGGGAGATCTGTAGTAGATTTGCTAGATTGATTCCTGCTGGCTAAGCAAACAGGAAACTGGAAAAAATAAACAAGATCTATCTAGGGTAACAACAGAGGTGAGGATCAATCTGAGCCATGCATCTCCTTTTTAGTCCTTCAAGACTGTGCACGTGTTATGTGTACATATATAGGAAACACATATGGCAAAGAGATATTTATAGATAAAACAAACAAAAGATAGAATTCTTTCTATTCAAAGAAACCGGGGGAGAAGGAGTCCGCATGACTTTCTCTGTGACTGTGATGTATGTGTTAGAAAGGTCAGGAGCTGCCAGCCATCACCATGGGATACTGGGTACTACTTTATAAGACTCATAAGAAGCAGGCATACGTAAGTGGACTGTCCTATACATGTCTTCTGTCTTGGAACAATGTGTGAAGATAGGGTCACCTGCTTTTGGCATCAGATCTGATTTTTTTTTTAAACTATGTCTAAAATTCAAATTCAAATGCATTCATAAAGGACAAAGTAATATCCACATTGAGGATACTGAAAGGAATGTAGCGGAGGCACAGGAATTATTTAATTCATGGGGGTTCTCTGAAAACAGTCTCAACAGTTTGGCATGGTTAACCTGCACAGAGGAGATAAGCAGTCTGAATTTGCATGCTCTACCAATCTTTGACCTCCTTTTTTTTAAGCCATTTCTAGTGGCTCAGTTGATTGTAACAGTCTCCCTTCCTATCTGAGTACTGCTTTTCTGACGGACTGAGTTGCATTCATCTTACCTGTAGTGCTAGAGATGTCCTAGAATTAGTTGGGGGGTCTAAAAACCAAGGGGAACGGATACGGAAACCTTGCTATGTCAGCGCACAAGAACTTAGATATTTTCTGAAGCCAGGCTACTCGTTCTGAACAAGAGCTTCCGAGGTGAGTGGTACTGTTGTGACATAGCGGAATAATGCGAATGGAGGAAGGGTGACTGTAGACAGACTCCTGGTCTGAATGAAACCGAAGCAGTTTAGACAGATTCGTTTGCATTTCCAGTAGCTGTTGGAACAGAACAAGCATTACTCAGTTTAAGCACAGAGACCCTTGAAGGAACTGAATGGCCAGCTCAGAGTTCTTTGAAGGCAGTAGCAAGGTCAGTTGAACGTTACCCACATATACAGTGGCCAACTTGCTGTCAGTCCTCTGAGGCCCAGTGCTCCTTTGGTCAGTGCCTGACACGGTTAATGCCTGGAACACTCGTGATTCCCCAGCTTTCTACCCTACCTGTCTCATGGCAGAAATGGTCACCTCCTGTTACTCAGAGGCAACCACTAAGGCCAATCCCAAATCACAGGTAGAAGCATGGATATTATTTGGGGTCTGATAGTACAGAAGATATTGATAGCAAGAAACTCCCTTCAGTTTATGCTCCTTTAAGAGAAGAGAGATTTAAATGTTTCTATTTAGTCTTAGTGCGTGTGTAGTGTGTGTGTGTGTGTGTGTGTGTGTGTGTGTGTAGTGTGGGTCCTTAAGTAGAAGTGAGAGACAAGCCTTGGGAGGTTCTCCTTCTATCAAAGGATCAGGGAACTGAACTTGGGATATCAGACCCACACAAATATTTGTATCTGCTGAGCACTCGAGCTGGCTGAAGGAAAATTTTAATAGTTCTGCTTCAGGCTAGAGCCAATTAGAGGGAAGAAAATCTTTCAAGACTAAGTAAGATAAGGTGAAATGATTTTGACATTTTACAGCAGGCTCAGAACAAATACTAAAAGCCTTTCTGAGCTGGTAGAAAGAGCAGTACATAAAGGAGAATGTGTTTAATTCATTTACTCGTGATCATGTGCTACTGTTTAGACACAACTCTGTTCTGGAGCCCCACATTCACCTCTGTTACTTAACCTACCTTAGGGATGTGCAGGGTGGAGCCAACCTCTCTTTCAACCGCCAGTTCTACGATGAGCATTGGTCTAAGCATCGGGTGGTCACATGTATGGACTGGTCTCTCCAGGTAAGAATTAGTGCTGGCAGGAAAAACTTGACTTGACATTTATATGGGCAAAAAAGATATTCATTCTTCTGCTTTGGATATATTTATTAATCTATGACTCTGCCCACTGGTTTCTGTTCACATTTTTTTCAGAAGCTTGGGGGTTAATTATCCATTCAGATATTGGTACTTATTCATTAATATGCTTCTGGAAACAAACAAGCAGCCAGACCCTTCTGTGCAGGAAGCTTTTCTAAGCATAGTCACTGTTGGTTTCCTACTGACCGATTTGATGACTGAACCCAACAACCCAGCCTGTTAACTATACACGAGTTACTATGCCCGGCACTGAGCAGTTAAGTAATGTGTAAAAGCACACTGTTAAGTTGTGGTGAAGGCAGAATTCGAATGCATGTGCTCTGAATTTTGAGCCCATGCATTTGTTTTTATCCGGATAACTTACATACCAAGCTCTATAGCAACTGCCTTGAAAGCATCATCTTATCCCACTGCCAATCGAATTATATAAAGCAGTCACTATCAAGATTTGCATGGTGTAACTGAAGAAACTGAGGCTCAACAGATGCTAAGTAACTCACTAACCTTCACTCGATCAGGATATAGGGGCACTGATCTTAAGCATTGCAGCGTTCTACTGCATAGGTTTTAACTGCTTTTCCCCTCAAAAAAAAAAAAAAACCTACATATGAAGCTGAAAACAGAAGAGCTTGAGTGATGAGTGATTCAGACAGACAGACAGACAGACAATATTGTTTAAAAGTAGAGTGTGTGAGGGGGTCACTCTTTGTTCACATCTCAGAAGACTGACCCAGGCAAAGAAGGAGAAGATAATTGAGGCAGATAAGCAAATGAGGATATAACAAGAGTCTCATTTAATCTCGTTGGGAATTAGGGGAGAGTGTGATCCCCATAACTGTATGGTCAACAGCCACCAATCGGGCGGGGGTCCTCTGCTTTTGCACCCTCTTTGACATCCAAACACCAGAGCACAGAGAGCATGGCTGTGCAAACACTAAGACAGTCAAGCTGGCCCAGTCTCTCTGCAGTGTGTGGGTGGTCTGTGAGCCTGCCCTGGCAAACAGAGAAACCAGATCCAAGCCCTAGGAAACACTCAGCTTGGAGGGTCCACTTATTCATGGTCTGGAAATCATGCAGGAGTTCTATCTGACACATACACCAACCAAGGCAACTGTTAATGGTTCCCAAGTCAGAAGCTAATGCTCCCTGAAGAGACTGTTGGGATGCTAGCAGATGGGGCTGGTCCCACTGAGGCCCGTGCATGGCTGCACGGGTTTGGTTCTGCATGTGGCATTGTGTCAAATGAAGTAAAACTGAAAATCATAGATATTCTGCCACAGAATTCTCTCTCTCTCTCTCTCTCTCTCTCTCTCTCACTCACACACACACACATACACACACACACACATACACAAACACACACACACACACACACACACACACCTGGATGTCTACACTGTCGTAATTGATTTGAAATTTTAAGACTACATTTTACAGTTGTCTTTTAAAAAAAAATAGATCTGTAAGATTCTGTGTTGTAATACTTTTGTGGGTTCAAAGAATGAGGTTTTCATGCTTTTGAGATGAAGAGAAACTATAAATTGGAGTAGACAAACTTGGACATAGTGAGACAAAAAAGAAGGGTGTGTCAATGGCAGCTACAGTGTAATGGCAGCAGGTGTGCCTTGAAGTTTCTTGTGGGACACAAAATGGAACTGAGGGGAGAAAAGTAATGTGAGAGATAATTCTGCTTTATATTATGAATTCAGGAGGCAATAACACTCTAACTTTGCAATGCATTCAAAATAAACACTATTCTCAAAAACAAAACAAAACAAAACTGGGAACTCGACAATCCTGGCAACTTTTCCACATATTCAGCAATTTTTCCCACAAGAATACTATCCACAGCCCATGTGTCAGGGTGTGCATAAAATCAGACTTCTACACTGGTCACACAGTATGACCTCACCCTAACCCTAACCCTAACCCTAACCCTAACCCTAACCCTAACCCTAACCATAACTCTTACCCCTTACCCTAACCCTAACCCTAACCGTAGCCCTAACCCTAACCCTAACCCTAACCCTAACCCTAACCCTAGCCCTAACCCTAGCCCTAACCCTAACCCCTAACTCCAACCCTAACCCTAACCCTATTTACCCCTCTCCTATGTAAAAGATACCCTTCAATCCTCTAGCCACATAAAACACTAATCTGAACAATCTTCAAAAGCTTGTCTAGGTATGAATTCAGTCAGGTTTGGAGAAGTAAAAGAGAGTCCCTACTGGCACTAATTCAAGGCCTTGAATTAAGACTTAGAGTTGACAAACACTTCATGCTGTGTTCTCTTTCTTGCCTAGATTAGAAAACAGAGTCTTTGCTGGCCTCTCTACATATACTCTCAGAATTTAGAGTTATAGATGCTCCTTTTTATCCTTTGTGAAGATTAGTTATATATTTTAATTGAGCAATTTATTTTTTGTGTTAGCTCCTCCTTCCCTTTCCTCCCCATTACCACTTCCATGTTCCCCTAACTTGTTCCCTCTCAAATTCATGTCCTTTTTATCATTATTACTTATATATCTGTATATATATGCATATATACATATGCAAACATATATGTACACATATACACATGTACATGTGTACATATATACATATCTGCATGTGTACATGTGTGCACATACATATATATAAATAAATCATATATGCACATATACATATACACACATGCACATATGTACATATCTGAATGTATATACATATCTGCATATATACCTAAATACACATACACATATACACATATGCACATATACACATTCAAATATATACAAATGCACATATGCACATATATGCATATAGAACCCACTAAACTTATTTAGCATTGTTTGTATTTATATGATTTCAAGGGTTGAATAACCAATTAGGGGCCTCATCCCTGGGGACAATTAATTCTCCCTCTCATCACTTCTTTGTTGCCTGTAGTTCTTTGTCTAGAAGTACCAAGCCATGAGATTTCCTCCTTCCATGATATCATGTCTATTTGAGTTATTTTTCAGCTCCTGTTTAGGTAGATATAAAGGAGTTATCATTTGTGTAGCTTTTCTGTCATTTCTAGGAGACACATCCTCATTTTCTGGTCCTCTGACTCTTACCCCTCTTACTCAGGGTCTCCCTAGACTTAGATGCAGGTGTTGGGTTGCAGATGCGTCAACTGGCTCTAGGCACCCCATCATCAGCTGTATTTTGACCAGGCCTGAGTGTTTATTTAATGGTTCTGTCCACAGTCCTCTTTCATTAGATGTTAGAGCCACATTTGTTTGTGGGTATATAAAGATAAGTATCTGGGATGAAGTTGGGAATTAAGTTGGATTAGTAACATGGCAGTAGACGATTCTTTAAGATGCAGGATCTCACCAGCCCTGGGAAGCTGGCTACATTTTCAATACCAAGCATGATTCCTCTCCTGTAAGTGTGCCTTAAGTCCAATTAGACAGCTTTTGGTTTCAGCTAAGTTATGAGTGTCACTGCTGCACTTTAGGGCTGTCTTGCTCCACTGGTCATTGTGATTCATAGGCATCACAGCTTGGCCAACTATGGCTGCTCCCCTTCCATAGCAGCTTGCATAATATCTTCTGATACTTCAAAAGCTAGTCCTCAGGGCAGAGGTGTTCATGTCAAATCTAGCTCAACTCCTCCAACTCCTGTGTCTGAAGTGTTTGCTGTCTTTAGCAATGGAGGCTACCTTCAGCCTCTGGGAGACAACCAAGGGCAATAGCAGTAGAGTATATTGCTTTGGGAATCTCTTGGACTAACCTGGCGAGCAACTCCAAAGAGGGTTTTTCATGCCTAGTACTAGAGGATTTTAGTCTACAGCTCTTAGGCATACGTAGCATTGTCAGCTCAAGTGACATAGCTTCATTTTTTAAGAAATGCAATTTTAGGTAAATAAACTATATAATTCCTTATGTTTTTAAAACATTGTTAGTGTTATTTTTCCCTCCCCATCTCTGTCCTTCTGATTTTCTTCTGACCCTCTCCCCACTTAACTCCCTGCCCATGTCTCTATTATATCATGTCATTCCTCTTTCTACAACCCCCCCCCCATTATCCCATTTTACTTTTCTTATTTCTGGAGTTATTCCAAGTTTTATACTCACACCTGAAGATTTGGAGCTAGGAGCTACAGATGAGGAAGAACATACAGTGTTTCTCTTTCTAGATCAGGGTCACTTTATGCAATATACTCTTTCCTTGGTCTATTCATTTACCTGAAAAATTAATGAGTTAATCTTTGTTTTACAACTGAATAATAATTCAGTGTGTATCGACAACATTTTCATGATACCTTCACCAACAGAAGGACATTTAGATTGTTTCTGCTCCCCAACTATAGTGAAAAGGACAGCAATGAACGTGAGTGAACAGGTATCCATGGAAGAGGATGCCTGTTCCTTTCGGCTTATGCCTAGGAGTGGTATAGCTTAATCATAAGGTAAATATTATTTGGTAAATTTATTTTTAGGTTTTTGAGACCTTTCACCATTTTTGCTTCTCAGATGTCCTTCCCAGCTGTCTCATTGAAATATCCACCCCTACTGAGTGTCACTTTTTCTGTCTTCACCCTCAGCACATGTCCATGCCTCTACAGAATCTTGTGATACCTCCCTCCTAGCACCTTGTTTTTTGCTCTAATGTTTGAGCTGGTGTTGTTCCTACATGTGTCATGTCTCCTACCAGCCAAGGGTGAGCTCCTATAGAACAGAAATGTTAACATGAATGATCTTGTCCTATGTTGTACTTAATGGCACATTTCATTTATGCAGGGGACACAGTAGACATACAGGGATGTAAGCCTTTGATCCCAACTGACTTCCACAGGGTTTCTCACACTGTCATTCATGAGCATTATGACTTAGAACTTATCACTTACCTAAGGATTCATCTTCTTTGCCTGTAGAAATGAGTAAACCATTATCTTCTTTATACAGACCTGAGCAAAAAGTGAGTTATGACAGTGCCCAGCTCAGTGCCTGGAACACAAGGTCCACTTAAAGCATGCTGGCTCTATTGTCTCCAGGAAATATTAGATTCTGTTCCTCCTGAAGATATAACTGGGATTGAGAGCAAAGTTAGTAATTTCTGGGTAAAATTTGTCTAAATTAAATATGGGATAATCTAGTCCTTGTGTGTAATTAGGTGACCAGAAAGTTCACAATTGTTCAAAAAGCATAATTTTAAACATTTAAATTTCCGTAATTACTAGGAAACTTGATAATGAGTAAATATGACTAGACATGCTCAAACAAATAGTTTTTTAAAAGAAGTACAAGAAGGCACTTTGAAATCATACCAGTCTGCATTAGATAACATGTAAGTCGGTCCCTTTACACCTTGTAATTCCTCTTATAGAAAACTTCGCCAAAGGCATTTTCCTGGAGTTTTCGCTAACGCACAGCCTGTTTGTTAAAGAAACTTGAAAGCCAAGCAAGTTAAAATATTTTTAGATGGGGGGGGGGGAAAGAAAGAAAAGAAAAGCTGCAAGTGGGTGTGAACGATGAGACCCAGATGTGAAGCTGTGGGATGCTGTTCCAGACACATCTGGCTGCTCTCTGGCCCCTGCGGTAGTGGTGTCAGTGTTTATAGACTTGCCTTTTCACATGTGACATAGTTAAACTTCAGATGGACAGTCTGGAGACTTCTGTGTTTATCTGGATGTTAGTTTCATTGAACGGGCTCTGAATCAAAGGGCTTGCTTAATAGGCTTTGATTCATCTGCTAAGGAGCATTTTCTAATAAAGAATGATGACTTCCCTTGGTGGCCACATCCATGTGTGCTGCAGTGTGCCTCTGTAGCAACCAGTAAGATGCAAGTCTCTATAGTTGAAAGAATGAAGGAGCCACATCGAAGGCTTAGATTTAGTTATGGTTCGTATAAAGGAAAAGTCAAAGTTTACTTTTATATCGAGTATTGTTCAGTCTGAATATATACATAGTATAGCAAACAGGGAGAGAAAACTAGATCACATGTGAGACGAGGTTTATGTGAGCTTTAATAAACCTGTTGTGCACTAGAGCCACCACTGAGAAGCTTAGGTATGAATGGCATGTGTGTGAAATGTTTTCTCACTTGAAAAATGCTCACAAGACTCCTTATCTATTTCTTCATGCTCAGGACAGAGTTCATGTAGGGTGAAAGATGTTTTCAACATCACTTTAAAGCCTTCCTTGTAATTGCATGACTATGCTTCTTACCTTTAAGCATGTAATTATTGTGAGGTTTGATAACAAAGGAATTAATATTCATGCTGATCACAGAGCTACTGAAATAAAAGAGACTTTCTAAGATAAAAATGATGAATTATTCAGTAAACTTTTTTACCTTAACATGTCATGTGTTTGGGTTTATTAAATATGAGTTCAGAGATAAGACAACACAATAACAGCAAGAACATCCTTGTCCTAATACTCAAGGACACTGTGATTTAGGGAAAGACACACGGAGAAAGGAACATAATACACCTGAAGAGTGTTTTAATCGGGGCATAAAATCAAGGATGCTAAGATGCAAGGGAGGAATAAATGTTTGGATTATCTACAGGGCTTAGTATCTTCATCCAGTCTCAAATGTAATGAGGTAAACAACCACAGAAGGGGCTTCCAGTGAGCATGTGATACAGAGGTAGTAGCTATGCGATTCATGGTTAGCTGGTAAGTCTGCGTAGAATGTGTTTTAGAGTGAAAGAAAAAGGCCATAAGACATTAAACAAAAGCAATAGAGAAAAGCAGGCCAAAAAGGATTCTGCATGATTTGCATCATTCCCTTGAAAGCCATGATGAGACATTAGTCGTCATGCTAAGGGTAACTTATCAAATACATTTACATGTTCATCCTGACAATGGTTAAAGAAGGGAGGACGTGGGCACAGGCTATGGAAAGCCTGATATGATTGTGTCTTTTTATCTCTGAACCTACAGTTTGATAATTCCCAGCCTATGAGAACAGCCGCAAATCTGATACCTTCATCAGACAAGAGGTTAATTTTGGTGTCTCTGCCCTAAAGAATGAAAACAAAATATAAATTCAAATTGCATGTACTACGTAGTGATAAACAGCATTTGGGGAAGCAAAAAAAGGAACATGGAAAGATGGAAATAGACTATCGGGTTTGGTCAGTTAGCTGAATACCACACATAAGGCACAAACTTGGTGGAATACAGGGAGAGAGGTAAGCTCTGTAGGAAAGCCAATCCTGCATATTTTCTATGTGTTCCTTCTGGTATTAATAAGTTTTTGTTCGTCCTGATCAAACCCAAGTGAGCAGTCAAATATTAATATATATATAGCTCTTGATATAAATATGTGTGTGTGTGTGTATATATATATATATATATATATGTATATATATATATATATATATATATTCTAGGCTTGATATATCAAGCCTAGAAGACATTTGAAAATTATCAACATATTAAGCTTACAAAAAGCCATTGGCATCTACAGGATAACCTGGCAAGAAGGCAAAAATAAGAGGAAAAAAATAAGAAGAAAGAGAATAGCCTTGTCTGGGAATGTATGTAACAAAAGGAGAATCTGCATGAGTTTTACAAAGGAGCCAAGAAAGAAAAGCAGAACAGAAAGTTGTCATGGAAACCAATATAGAAGAAAGGAGAGGGTAGCCCCAAGTGATTGATTCCAAGGATCTGAGCATGTTTCCAGTTTAGTGACCACGCATGCCCAGGAAAAATGAATGACAGAAAGCAGGGCTTTTGATTTGATATTAAATGTGCCAAGACTTAAAAAGATAGGACCACTTGAAATGTGTAACATACCACACATATGTAGGATAAAAAGATTCTTATGAGCCAGTATTGGTACACACTGATAGACTATGTTGTAGACATGGATGTAGTGGGATGATGAGAAAATTCCTATGCTATCATCCTAATGTGATGAATCCTTGTGACCTCTTTCATTTAGTACCCTGAGCTGATGGTTGCTTCTTATAGCAACAATGAAGATGCTCCCCACGAACCAGATGGAGTGGCCTTGGTTTGGAACATGAAGTTCAAGAAAACCACACCAGAATATGTCTTCCACTGTCAGGTACGAGTCAGCAAAGTAAAAATAATTCCCATCTCCTACCACACCGAACACAGTTCAAGCTGTACTGCATCTGTCTTGGGTTGGGAAGAAGAACTGAGTTTAAAAATGGAATTGTTGACAATTTTGGAAAATTCCCCCACAGTAACCTAATGTTTTTGGAAAGTGGCAACCCTGTTCAAATGGTTAGGAAGCCTGGTTGGGAACTGTGTGTCATTTTCTTTCTATTTAAAACAGCCCCCATGAGGATGAGTTTATAAAGACCTCACACTTATGAAGAAATTGTGGTGTGCCACTTCCTCTGCTTAGGGGCAGCATATGCCAGCCCACCCATGTGGGCAACCCTGAAAGCATTACCAGCTGAGTTCCCTCCTGTCTTGGAAGCACACTTCAATGAATGTTGCCGTTTCTAAGTCTGTAGGTGCCATCTTGTTTTGGAGATAATGATACTTTTGGAGCTGAGTTGGGGGAAGCTTTACCACCAACATTACTTGAATTGTTGAGAAAGGTAGATGCTGTTTCTACTTTGCAAGTGCAGATTGTATCAGAGGGTTGGGGGTGGTTTGCTCCTTGATTCTAATGACATGTGACTTCCTTTCTGTTTGACACACTGGCACTGAAATTAGGCCACACGCGCATGCATTCCACTTTGTTCTATTGCCACTTTGCCCGAATGGCAGGCCTTAGTGTAGGCCAGCATACCAACCCCTTTATTAATGAGATTATGCATAGGAAAATGGAAAGCATGCATTCTATCTCGAAATTTCAGTTCCTCAAATATTAGAATTTGAATATTCTAATTCAAATGCCTCTGAATACACATATCTAAAGAGACTGTGAGGTAAATCTACTTCTCTCATCCTAGGAAGCCTTGCGCCATGTTATATCTAAGACCCGAGTATCTTTTTGAACTGAAATATGTTTACACTTTAGAACATTATCAGATATAATTTGAGGAACAGGAGCTGCTGGAAGAAAGGCCTAGCTTCAACGTGATTGAGTAACCTCTAACTCTGCCCATGTTTTTCTAATTTGCTATCTCACAAACGACTTAACAAGAAGTCTAAGCCTGCATAGTAAATAACCTTTATTTTCTGAACCTTTGAAATGAGAACAGTTTTTTTCTTTTCCTTTGTTTTCTTTCTTTTTTTTCTTTTTTTGAAAGATTATCAAGTTTGTCAGCCTGATAGGCTCTTTTTGTAAACATAGAAGCACAAAATTCTAATTCCATTCAGTTTTAAGGGTTTGCTGAATTGCCAGGAAAATACTATAGGGCTTATGGGATAAGGAAAAGCACATTTTTGAAAGCCAGGGCCTTTTAAACTGTTTTGATATACAGAAAGCATATCTTTAATTTTAAAACTCCAAGAAGCAGCCCATGCTGTTTCAGTCAATGCTTATGATGTTTATCATAAGTTTTCTAATTATATTAACTGAGTACTGGTGGCCTGTGGCAATAATGGGTAATATGGTTAATACTCACAATATTATATAGTAAACAAGCCAATGGGATCATGGTAACACTGAATAAAGAAGACCAAGTCTTTGACATTATCAGAATCTTTTAATTATTTGTTTTGTCAGGTCACAGAGCTAATACCAGCATTGGCTGAGCCAAGCATCCTTTCTGCCTTCTCATGGTGGCTTGGGTATCATTTACTAAAGACTTAAATGATCATTCAGATTTAGTTTTAGTTTCTCATTTAGATGATCCCATATATGTGCTTTCAAAGAGAATATGGTCCTGATATTATTTTATTTTATTAAAATCCAGAAGTTATGTGAATAAGCAAAATAAAGTCACATAAGAGTTATGAAAATATGTTGAATAAAACTTCTTCATCTTGGTGCTGGAGAGCTGGCTCATAGGTTAAGGGCATTTGCTATTCTTGCAATGGATCCTGTTTCAAGTCCCAGCATTCACTTGGAGGCTCTCCACTCTCTTAGGCACCAGGCATGCATGTGGTGTACAGATATACAGATGGATAAAGCACTCATGCACACAAAATAAAACCTAACTCTAAACAAATAAATAAATGTAACTCTATAGATTCTTAGGTGAACAAAAGAAAACCTAAAAGCAAAACGTATCTCTTCATCCCCCAAATTGTTCCTACTGTCCTTAATTCATCAGGCAACCAGAAGCAGAAATGACAATTTTAATCTCTGTCTGTTATCCTCTGGAATATTTAGGATTCTATCCAAACTGAGTAATTTGATCATCATACTGGTGCTGAAAACTTGTAAAGACTCTTAAACTTTAGTTATCAAGTCAAAACTATCTAATTTAGCTACATGTGCATCTGAAGATATCTAATAGCAGAACTATGCTCTCAAATATAAAATAGGCAGTTTGTGAAAGTGACCTAGATATCCATAAAAGACTCATTTAGGAAATCACATTTTAAAAAGCATCCTACCTGCAGGATGCAGTTATACTAGACTGTCTAGTGTGGGCCATAATTTAGCAGAGCTTAAGCATTCTAACTAACACAACTACAAGGACCAAGCTGTAGAGCCAGTTTTCCCAAAGGTGAAAAGAGTGAGCTCCAAGCCCCTGAAAGGAAGGAGATAATGAGAGAAACGACACTCAGTTCTCTACATCCTCTGGTTCTGTGTGCATGAAGTCAACTCTCTATAGCCTGAGAATATCTGAAAATAAACCACATCTACCAAACACACACATACTTTTTGTCGCTATTCTCTGAAAAAATATAGCAATAAGATGTATGCCATTTGTTATTGCATTAGTTATTGCAAATAGTCTAGAGAATCCTTTAAGCATACAGGGAGATATGTGCAAGTTGTATGTACATATTACGCCCTTTCACATAAAAATTTGTGCATCTGCAGAAGGTTAAAGGAAGGAAGGTTCTAAAACTAGTCCCCAGCAAGGATACTGAGGCACAGCTCTTTCTAAAGATTCCAGGGTATATTAGGCAGAGTTTTGTTGGTTTTATTTTCCAAGGAAAATAGAACCAATAGGAAATATATATCAGATGTTCAAGAGCTAAAGGTATCCTTTGAAAGGAAGAAGAGAGTGACTTTTAAATGAATTTGTTCATAAATTTGGAGGGTGGGCAAGCCTAGAATATATAGAACTGGCCAGAAGGTGAAAATTTAGGTAGTGGTGGATGCTGTGGTCCTGAAGCTGAAATCTGTAGGACAGGCCAAGGTATAAGAACTTCCATGCTGCCAATAGAATCAGTTTTTCTTTGGAGAACTCCAGCTTCCTCTCTGAGGCCTTCAGCAGATTAGATGAAGCCTCTCTCATTACTAAAGATAATCTGCGTTATTCAACCTTTACTAGTTTACGTATTAATCAGGTCTAAAACATGCTTCCCACTCACATCTAGACTACTGTTTCATCCATAAACTGGAGACCAAAGGGTAGGCAAGTAGACATAAAGTAAATACTTTGCTTTCATCCAAAGCAACCCAGGAAACTAGCATCTGTCATGTCTTCTATAGTCAAGCTAATGACAAGTCACTTTTGGATAGCAAGCAGATAAGTTCATCGGGAAAGCTTAACTTGAAGAGACTATGAGTGTCCCTTGCAGATGACAAAACACATATGTGAGATCGTGGGGATCATGTCTATGGTACATATACAAGTGTTGGGAATCTATTCTTTAAACTTTTTTTTTTTACCGTAAGCTCTCAGTGGCTGCAGACTAGAAACTGGCTCCAAAGAATGATGAAACAAGATAAGTATCCATGGATGAAAAAACTAAATTGAAATCAGTTGGCATTTCCTCCAAAGACTGCATCCCGGGTCATTCTGTACCAGTAAGGGTTGAAACCGCGTGTAGGTGTGTGACCTTCTGCCGTGGAGGAAGGAGCTTGGATAGAGAAGAAATGAAGCAAGCGAGCCTTTACCTTGACTTTACCTGACTGTCACAGACACCTGGGTGACTTTAAAATGACTGATGCCTGGGTTGCATCCTCAGAAATTACCTTAAGAATTCTTGATCCCTCGATTCAATTCTGTGAAATCCTGGTATACCTTTGTCTGTGGGGGTCAATGGGCGAGCACTAGACCTATAGCAGATTATCAAAGCTTTCTCCCTGGCAACCTGGCACTCTATTGGATTATGATTATCTTCTAACCTGACAGGGAAATTTAGAGAGCCAACCGAACTCAAATCAATGTGGGAAATCCGGCATGGTAGCACACTCCTACAATCTAGCACTCTGAGTATATGTGGGTAATGTGGGTACATTATTTTTTTTTTTTTAGGTCCAAGCCAGCAAGTGCTATAAAACAAATAAAAGTCACATATATCTGAGTAAGCAAATGCCCTCTGTTGCAATTTATGGCTTCTCTCCTGTTCTGACTTTCTGACTTTTGACAAATTTCGTTTGTTAAAGCCGGTACTTTTGGGATACTAGATCACCAAAACCAAGTCAGTTGAATTCTTCTCTCTCTCTCTCTCTCTCTCTCTCTCTCTCTCTCTCTCTCTCTCTCTCTCTCTCTCTCTCTCTCTCTCTCTTCTCTTTCTCTCCCTCTGCTAGGGTATTTTACAGTGATGATACTGCCTTCATTGTAGCCAATAGTTTCTTGTAAATCTCCATTGATCCTTCACATGTTTCTGCTACATAATTGCAAAAGAAATCCCGGGTGGCTCATAAAACCATTGTTTCAGGAAACAAGCTTCCAGTCCTCTTCCTTCTGCAAGGCCTGATGAGTTTTCAGCCTCGTCATGCAAAGCTTTCGTATGGAAGCTTGTTTTCTCTGTTGTGAGTTGCCAGGCCAAATACTTTCTCCCTCCATGGGCGGCTTCGTGTGTCTCGTACACTAAATTTTTCATGTGGGCACTGGGCCTGCATTTTCTATTTTCATTTCAATAAAAGCTGTCTATACTTGGAAAATATCGGTGCGTTCTGCATAGAAATCAGCCACGCGGCCCCATCACAGTCTGGCAGCGATCCTGCTGCCTTCTGTAGTGGCTTCACACACTCTCATTAGATTATATGTCTGGCCACCCTGCATTGCTTACCCTGGTGTGGTCGTTCTCTTTAAAACGGAATGAAAAGAATCAGAAATATATATATATATATATATAATATATATATATATATATATATATATATATATATATATATATATATCTTAGAATTATTTGCATCGAAGTAAGTAAAAAGTGCTTTATTTAGTGGCTTAGCATGGTCAGAGGATTTTCTTTCGTCTTTTTCTTTCTTTTCCTGTTTTTCCTGATGTGGCTTCTTTGTTCAGGGCCTCACATCTTTTTTTCAGGATCTTCTGGCAATTGCCTGCAACTGACCGTGGCTAGCCCTCCACGGTTTGGGGAGGAAAGCAAAACTCATAGACGCAGGGTGATATCAGTTGACCTTACTGGTGCCAGTGTTAAAAACCCTCAGTTATATTTTTTTCCTATGTGTGGCTTCACTTCTCATTAAGATTCTACAAAGATTACAGATAGAGGGGAACTGGTGGCCTCCGCTGCCCAGCCTTTGGGTCTGCTGAGGTTTCCAGTGACCTCAAAGAGAGTTCTACTTGTAAGGAGTAATGCTAAACCAGGATAGTGCCTGGACTGCTGCAGCCAAAAGAGGAAGTCAGATACTGCAGCTCCATCCCTAGTTGACAATAGAGCTTGCTGATCCTCTGCAAGTCCTGCTGGCCTTGGTATGCTCCCTGGTCCTATAAAGAGGCCTTTTCTAGCCTCTGGCAGGATTGTGAGGTACATTTCTGTTGGGTCCATTTCCCAACAAATTATGTCTCTCCTTCAACCCAGACTGAGATTCTTAGTCCAAATCTATAAAGCAACATTGTATAAAAAGTTGTTGGACACAGAGCTCTAAATGAATTTCAATTTCTTTTCTAAAGTATATTTTAACCAATACATATTAGAATATGACTTATGGTTTATATAACTTTAAGTTAATATGAAAGGATTAACTTTCTTAGGAACAACCTGAGAGAACTATTTTTAAGCAATTCACTTGATTTGCTTAAAAGGCTCTTATTAGCAACCAGAAAGGAAAAGGCAAAAGAATAGAAGATTCTTTGAAGATCTCTGCTTCATAGGCATTGTAAGTTCCTGCCATCCCCAACACACATTATAGGTGCTGTGTAATGGGAAAATCAACTCCATGGATAAGAACATGCAGGCCAAGGAGATATCCAGTTTCTAGATAAGATGTTTGATACACCCAAGTCACCAAACAGAAGAGGAGCTCTTCTGTAACTATGAAACACAGTTCATAGTACAGTTATGAAAAAATTAAAAATTACCTCTAAGAAGAACATGATGAAATAATTAACTCTTAATCGAAAAAAGAGAAAAAACAACAACAAAACAAAACACTATTATGTCAGGGGTTGGATGAGAGAAACAGGCCTAATTTGCTTTAAATGTGCAGGCTGACATGAAATGCAGACATGAGAAAACACTTCTTTTATGCAACTGATAGAAGCTTGCGCTAGACAGTGGTTCTTATTAAAGGAAGCAGCAGTCACTCCCTTCTCCATTTGGCCCAAAGAGCTAGAAGCAGAAAATCCGCGTTGCCAGCTTTCATTCATCACCTCCCCTCTTCTTGGGTCTTCTCCAAAGGGTAAGTGACACATGGACGAGGCACTGAGGACGCAAAGGCAGGTGGATAAGTGTGAGGCCAGCCTGGTCTGTATAGCAAGTTCCAGGTCAGCCAGGGCTACACGGTGAGAATCTAACTGCAAACAAATAATGCAAGGAGTAGAATTAGACATTGAGATAGATTTGGGAAAGATAGATTGTTGCATCGGTTATAGAAAAAAGAAGGAATCCAAGGTGATTCCTCATCTGAACACAGCAGTAAAGCGCTGTGAATATGTTCATGAATGCTGATTACCAACAAGTAGTGACTGACTCGATGCTGCTGTAAAATAATCATATAGCTTTTGAGCAAACTGTTTTTAAATAGATTCTTCATCTTGATATAGCACAGGTCAAGCTGAAACTTTCTGTTATGATAACTAAAGGTGTCCCATGAATACCTATTTATGATAATAAAGGTGTCCCATTAATGTGCATATAAGCATCTAGATGTGGCACCAGGATTGTATATGGCATCCATTCTCCTAAATGTCCTTCCCTCTTCTTCCTTCTTTGTACAATAGCCCCCTTGATGAGATTTTCTTCATCTGTGCTTCAAGGAATTACCCCCCTGAATAGTTAGTTGGTCCTGGCAGTCACAATGAGCAGGCAGTATGAATAACGTCTCTGGCCTGTGACATCTACATTTGTCATCACTACCCTGGCTCCTCAGTAACTATTCACCAAGTCAGAGAAACCTTGATTTGGGTATGGAGCTGAGGAAGAGTATTCTGAGTGGCCCAGGATTAACGAGGATAAGGGATACACTTCGTAAGATAACTGGGATGACAAAATACAATAGACATGCCAGCAAGACACTTCAGCAGATAAAGATTCTTCAGTTGAATTACCTGAGTTTCACCCTCAGGGCCCTCATCATGGCTAGAAAAAACCAACTCCAAAACGTTGTTCTCTAGTACCACAAAAGCACTAGGGTATGCATGTACATGAATACACACACATATGTGCATGAGCACACATGCACACACACATGCACACACACTATGTGTACGCATGTGCAGCTCTTCTTCCACCATCTGAGGTCACAGAAAGACTGCCAGCTCTCAGATGCTTCTTTCAATAACGCCGATCCTATTTTATTAGAACCTTATTTTGTGAGCTCATGACTTTGAAGCATGCACCATTACCCAATGTCATCCCATTCATCATTAGAGCATGAGAACAATGCATTTAGAGGACCAGGGACACAGGTCAGCCCACAACAAAACCTGGAAGAACATTGCATTTTCTTCATTCGCTAATATTACAAAGTTCCATGGGAAGAAATTTAAACCTAGCTAAACACCCTTAGTCTCTTAGCCATCACCTTGAAAAGGGTTTGAAAATTCATCTATTTATTCAACGAACTTTTACGGGATACTCACCATAGCCATTCTCACAAGGCAACAGTTGGTTGGGATTCAGAAGTAGCTGTCCCTTTTCCATAAAAAACTTTCTGATCTACTTGCTCTTCACCAGAAAGCACCTGGCCTACGCTCTTCAGTTATAGGAGTTGTTTGGACCCTGTCAGTGTTGACTAGGCTAATTTATGTGCCCTTTTGATGCACATGTCAAGGAAAGAGAAGCACAAAACAAGCCCAGAATCCCCGCATCCCAGACATTTAACCATTGCTTTTCAGACTTTAAGTATATATATATATATATATATATATATATATATATATATATATATATATATATACACTTAAGTACGTGTATATGGGCTACAAAGCCCGGAATTACAATTTACATCTGTTACTTACAAACTACCTTGGGCAAATCAAAGGCTTGTTAATGAAACTGAAATCAGTCAGCACATATAAAATGCTTGTATGGGACACACTTTAAGAGTCCAGTGGATAGCAGCTACAGTTATTACTTAAGGTACAAGAATAAGTTTCCAAATCTGTAATAATCTGTATTTGCTGCCTAAATGGCCTGGGCTCAGAGGTGTCTATGCAGCATGTCTTTAGTTTCTGAATGGGAAAGGTTGTGACTGAGGGGCTCCAAGAGAAAGAATTAAGGCAGCCAGGCAGCAGTGAATATGGGAAAAAAAACACTTTTACTATGAGGGCAGAATGAACTAACTAGTAACTGGCAGGGACACCTGGATTTCAGTGGATTAAAGGCCATGCCAGCTGTTACTCCTGGCACATGCTAGATATGCATCCATTTTTGTTGGGTTGTTGGGGGGGGTTCTTTATTGTTATTGTTATTTTCTGTTTTGAATTAACTTCTCATACTAATGCCCTCAGCTTTATAAAGGAAACTCATAGCTCATGTGGCTGTCTGGAGTCCCGTGTAGAGGAGGCTGGCTATTTGCCATCTTTTCTAGAGATGAACATATGCGTGGACACTCTTGAACATTTTCTTTATCCTTATTTAGGTACGCAGGGTCAGGTTTAAAAGCGTGTCAGCAGTATCACGTGATCTCAGGAGGACAGTGTTCTCCCTCAGAGGTCTATAGGAGACAGAAATAGAATCACCTCGATCATCTATTGCTAAAATGCACCTTCTCTTGCTCTCTCTCTCTCTCTCTCTCTCTGTGTGTGTGTGTGTGTGTGTGTGTGTGTGTGTGTGTGTGTGTGCATGAGCTACCTAATATCAGCAGAGGAAGTGTTCAGTTTGCATCCCTCTCCCATTACTAATAAACGAATATTCTGGTATTTCCCCAGCCACATGGGCATTCACACAGTTTTATCACAAGAGTTCAGGCAGGGGAGTGCCTCAGAGGTATGGCCATTGGTACCTTGCCCCTGCTAAGGCAAATAGCACCCCACTCACATGCCTGCAATTAAACTCATAAACAAGGAAGGAGGACAAAGACAGAAGGTGGGAGAGAGAAGGGGTGAAGAGAGGAGAGTGGAGAGGCAACTTTGGGGAAGGAGCATTACACATTTGTGTGAAATCCTGAAAGACTCAATTTTTAAAAGAACTTGACTTTTTAAACTGAGCATTTGCTAACAAAGAGAACTAGTAGAAATAGAATTATCATCTTTACTTCCAAGAAAAGCCTTCTACCCTTTGTTATAACAAGGAGTCTATATTTTGTTCTTCCCACGTGCATTCTGATTACTAGTGTTGCAAAGGCATGCTTATTCCCAGCTAAAGAATTTAGCACAGTGTTGTTTTTCTCTTGAGTCAAAGATTTAAATTGGTTTCTTTGTGCTTGATCGTAAGCTGAAAAAGTGAGGTGTGCCTGGATTGGTTATTTTTAACCACAGTATCCTCAAAAAGATTGTTTGTCTTGTATATTAAAATCGTCATTGGAACCGTCATCTACGAATTTTACTTTCTAATTCCAAAGCTGGTATGTTTTCTGCACTTAACCTTTTAAAAAGTAATTGCAGTGCCTGTGACAATTAGCTTCGTTAGTAAGCAGTGCACCCTTGCTTATCCTGTAAGCGCATCCTTGGTTATGTGGAGTACAAGTGAGGTCAAATACGAGCATGCCTTATATATAGTAAAAGCTTTTGTCTCTTTAAAAGAAGTTCTGAAATATGCAGAGAATGGGACACAAGTGCCCTGTTCATATATATACATGCACGCAAAGGCAACCAAGACTCCAAAATCCCAGTCAAAAGCTATATTTCTTAAAAGAGAATTATAGTCATGTTGATAGTTGGCCAAAACCTCAAGCAGGGACAGAATCCGCAGAGTGTCCTGAGAGGGATGCCTTTGCAGAGCCACGCCTTGCCAGATGGTTCAGATTAGAGATGTTTAAAAGCACATGGCAGCCTTAGTTTGGTTTAGAATTCATAGTTAATTCAGTAGATAGAATAATGCAAATTTGAAACCCTATCCCGTGTATCAGAAAAACCATCAAATCTTATGATTGCTCTTAGGGGAGGTTGGTATGTAATGTGTTGATTTTTAAATGATCTAATTGAAATAGTAAAATTAACCAAGAAGGCTTAAAAGGGATTAAAATAAGAGAACTCAAGTAAAAGCTCTCCCCTCTGGCCAAGAGTTATTCCTTTAAGCTGTCATATCCAATCAATTTGTATGGGATACGACGACCAATTGTCATTTCCTGAGATAGACTATGCATAGAGGTCATGTTTCAGAGGCAGCATGAAAAAATGGAAAAAATAATTTTGGTGCATGATGCCAAAAGAAACCGAAATGTCCTTAAAGACCATAAAGTGCTGCCTAGACCCCCTCACCTTTCTAATAATAGCAGAGAAATAGCTTATGCAGGAGGTTTTCCTTGGGCTTTTTCGGCTCTTCCTCCTGCAGCCTCTTAATCCTCACTGTCCACATCCTGGTGCCTAAAATCTACTGCACCACCCCTGAGCCCATGGCTGGCCAGCCTGCGAGCTGCACGTCAGAAAGGTCTCTGGGAGAACTGTGTTAATTCCGGATGTAGATCTCCATGTGCAATATGTACAGAACAAGTGAAAGCACGCAGCTCAGATGCTCCAACTGCGGCCAAAGCTGTGTTCACTCAAGGACACGGGCTGCTAGTTCCCTAGAGCAGTAACACGTTCCGAGGCTTTCCAAGCATCAAAACTGGAGCTGTGGTTTTTAATAGCTAAATAGAGCTTTACAATGAAAACAAATGTGTTTCTCCAGCAGCAGGGATGCACACAGAGAGAAAGATGGAGGGAGGCTGAGAGACTCCCTCATGCTTGTACAGAATCCATTGAGCTCACACACATTTTATTTGTATTTTTTAATTAACGTAGAATTACTCATATTAGTGAGATGGAGTGTGTTACTGTCAGAACTTGTGTACACTGTTTAATGATCAAAACAGGGAAGTCAGCGCATGCTCCCCTTCTATATACCCCTCTCTGCAGTGAGATTGTTCGCCATTCCCTTGGCTGCTACTTGGACAATTTTCAATACCCTATTATAATCAGTTTCCCTTCTTTAAGCCATAACATCAGAACATATTTCTTCATGCTTTAATCTTGTACAGTTAACCAGTCTTTCTCTATTCCCATCCCCATCTCTCTATCCTCATCATGAATATTATTACTCCTTATTCTTATATTAGAGAATCTCAGCTTCTAATCAAATAGGATATATAGATATATAGAGAGATATACATTTAGATATAGATATAGATGTACATGTACAGATGTATAGATGTACAGATGTACATACACACACACACACACACATATATATGTGTGTGTGTGTGTGTGTGTGTGTGTGTGTGTGTGTGTGTGTATACCAGCATAATAGTTGGATATAGAATTTTATTGTTTTATCTTCTGGTTGTGTCTTCAATACTTGGGGATGGAAGGTGATTGATCAGGAAGATACAACCATTTGAGAGAGCTCATGTGTTTCTTCCAGTTTTTTTTTTTTTTAACACTAAGCCAACCTCTCACAATTTAACTGCTGAAAAAGACTTGCTTTGAGAGAAGAGACTCATAAGAAAGGACACCAGCTATGTGTGCCCTCTTCCCAAGCCACACCTCTGATCATGACTTTGGTTTTCTGGTGGCATATCATTCAATACACTTGGTCTAGTCCACGATAGCTCAGCTGATTCTCAGAACTAGACTGTTCACTGGTGGAAAACACAAACCTCTTGCCATTCAAGCCCCGCAATGGGCTTGCTCCCTGGTAAATGTCTACTGGGGCCAAGTTCTAAACAATATCATGACTCTGGATAGATAACAAGGAGAAAGGCAGCTGCTTCTTAAATCATATATGATTCACTGCAGGGAAGGAGGACAGTGTAATCAAATTGGTTTTTAAACATAATCACAACCTCTAAATTGTTCTTATTATGAATGAGAATGTTCATTATGTCTGTTTCTCTAGTGTGATATCTGACACTTTGGTATATTGTTAAGTATAATATTATGTGAAAAACCTGAACTTGTGAATCAAATGTTGGGATTCTGCCTACGTTAATCAAGATTTGAGGATATGTTGTTATGTATCTAATAACCAGTGATTGTGGCAAAAAACTATTTTTTCACATTATTCATTTAGGCACCAAGTACTCACTTTTTATCATATATAAAAGAATGACAGCTCTCCTTTGTTATCCAATAAGTACATCACAGCTAGGCAGATAGTACTTGTTGCAGAGAGAATATGTGAATTCTCAGTCCCATATTATTTGAAATCAAGCTGAATTTAAAAAAAAAAACTTTAGGTTTTTTACATGTTGTTCATATTGTGGGCATTCACCTTGTATTGAGAGTGCTGGGTATTACCTACAAATGAAATTAATCAGAGCCATACATATTCTGAATTGCTGTTCCTTGCCTCAAAAATCTTTTAAATCAAGAGTTGGAAGGAAAGAAGCTTGTAAACTATATGTTGTTATCTTATAGCTAGAGCACTACCTGCAATTAATGTTTGCATTCAAACTTCTGATACAACAGATTGCTTCAAAATAGGATTCGTTAGGAAATAAAAGAGAAACTGGTCACAGCTTTACAGGGTTCCCTGTGGAAGTGAGCACCAGAGGTTTCCAAACGAAAGTTCCTGAACATTTGGAAAAGTCTTTGGCTCCTCCTGAAATTAACATATTTGAAAATTAGCATATTTTATTAAGCAGAAAATCTGGAATAGTGAACTTTGTATGTATGCAACTCGTGGGAGCCCAGCATGAAGAGCTGATGTGCTTCTCTGGCAGCAAGAGGATATGTGTGCCCTTAGAGAAAAATAGGAGAGAGAATTGAGAGACTCTAAACTAATGTCCAACTTGCCCCAAATAGAACACTCTCAGGGCTGAGGAGATGGCTCAGCCAGGAAGAAGCTTTGATGCTCTTTCAAAGGTCCTGAGTTTGGTTCTCAGCACCCACATATAGCAGCATACAACTGCCTGTGATTGCAGCTTTGAGTGACTCAGTGTCCTTTTGTCCTTAAAGTCCTCCGTGAATATTGCATACTAATATACACACACAAATACACACAAACAATATATGAAAACACATTTTTAAAAAAAATTACAGACAAATGAAACTCTAAGTCTCCATTCAGAATTTCTTTAAAAAAAATAGACAATTCGTTTTGATTATCTACTTTTCATAATCTAGAGACAAAAGATGACATGAAAAAAGTTGATATACGAAATACATCAGAGTTCTTTTATGCCTATAGCCTCATTCCTTAGACCCTGAACTTTCTTCTCTTGGGAGCTGAGCCAGAGGATTCACATCCATCTCACTAATGCAGTAGCCAGTACCACCTGTGATCCCACTGCAAGGCCAGACCAAAAAGAAAGGCAGCCTGCTGAGCTGCTGAGATCCACATGTAAAAAGCCAGTGTGCTTATTATTGCATCGGGAAATGCGCTGCTGGCACGGCTGATCTGACAGGGCTGGAATCCCAGGCAGCAGGGATGCCATGAACAACCAATCGAGATTCCTAAAATATGTTTAATTGGGGTACCTCTCCTTTAAAATACCTCCTGATTCTAAGTCCACATCCCGATTTGCCCAGTCTTGTTATCATTTTCTGCTTGCTGTTCTGAATTAATCCTTTGAGGTAGTCATTCCTCAGAAAGAAAGTAAAAAGAAAAATGACAAGAGAGATGCAGAGTTGGGAATGTGAATGAAAGAGAATGGGAGAAGGCCAAGGGAAGGGGTCATTAACTGGAGTCTGCTTTCAGGAGCTGAGTTGTCTGGGCCACAGGAGAACAGAGAGGCAGAGGAAGAAGAGAAATAGATGCCAACGGCCCTCCAAAGGTCATTTGCTAGCACACCCTGGAAAAGAATGAAAATTACTCTTTGCAGTAAAGCTCAGTTTACAGATTATTTTGATTCTCCGGTCGTACTTCATCTCAAAGAGTTGGTATAATCCAAAAAGTGGTTAAAGTTATTAAAACAGTTTCCATAGTAGAAAATTAAATGATTTTATTAACTGTCAAAGTCAGTGTTAAACGGAGATAATTTGAATTATATTTCATATAGTGATCATGTCATCAGGATGTCTAAATATTCTCTGTGAAAGTAATAATCCTTGATTTTGACTTCTCATCAACAGAAAACTGACAAAAGGTTAGGAGTATTAGCAACCATCTATATTATTTGTAAAATCTAAACAGGAGAATAGATTTGGGAGGAATATTAATGTAAACATGCTTTCCACCTTGGAAAAATTAACCCTTTAGGATACTTTCTAGACTTTTTTCTTTGACAAATTTTTTGTTTCAAAAGACCATGAAACTATTACAAATACTTTATGTATATTTAAAAGTGAAGCAGCAGTAATTTATGCAATAGCTTATGCTAGTCTATTTGAAAGCAGTAAATATCTTAACAAATATAAGAAGGACAACTCAGCAACATAGTATACTGCTTCAAATCACAAGATTCATTATCTGTGTAGCATGCATATGCATGATTTATTCATGATCTATCTGTTGTCTACCTATCCAATCTCAGTTTTCCGAAATCACGTAAAAGTGTTCTGGTAGACTGGAAACCTTGCTCAGTAGCTAACAGCACAAGTTGTCTTTGCAGATGACCCAGGTTTGGTTATCAGCACCCACATCAGGAGGCTTACATCCATCTGCATCCTCTGCTCCAGGTGACCTGATACCTCTGACCTCCAAGTTTCCACACACACATACATACCTACACATAATTAAAAGTGATAAAAATATTTTTTTAAAAAAATAAAGTACTGTTGACAAAATAAAATAGATTTGTTTCCAAATTAGTCCTCTGGACTCATCAAATACTACCCTTTTTTCCCACTGAAGCTTCCATAGAAAATAGAAATTGTATTCATGAATAAAAATTCCAGTATCTGCTAGTCAACCCAATATCATTCTAGTTTCCGTACGCTTTGGCCTTGTCCTCTGATCTATGTCCCTCTGAGAACTAATGTCACTATCATAAGCAAGCTTTTTTCCTGTGTTCAAGTTCCCAGAGCCTCACCATGCTTGATGATGTAAGAGCAGTGAACCCCGAGCAGCTCAGTGACTTTTAGAACTTCTAAACAATAAAGTCAAAGAATAGCCCATAAAGAATGTGACCAATATCTCTGTCCCCCAAATGTATATTGTCTTAAGGAAGGCTGGTCAATACAAGCAGATATTTGACTGTCCTCAATATCCAATCAAATATAGTCTTTTATTATTATTATTCTACCGGTAGCAGTCCTATAAAAATGTAGTTCTGAGGAAACACACCTCAATGTCAAAGACAAAAAGTACCTTAGAGTAAAAGGCTGGAAGACAATCTTACAAGCCAATGGTCTCAGGAAATGAGCCGGAGTAGCCATTCTCATATCAGATAAAATTGACTTTCAACCTAAAGTCATCAAAAGAGACACGGAAGGACATTTATTGCTGGTCAAAAGAAAAATCCACCGAGAACTCTCAATTCTGAACATCTATGCACCAAATGCAACGGCATCCTCATTCGTAAAAGAAACTTTACTAAAGCTCAAAGCACACATTGCATCTAACACAATAATTGTGGGTGACTTCAACACTCCACTCTCCTCAATGGACCAATCAGGAAAACAGAAACTAAACAGAGACACAGTAAAACTAATTGAAGCTTTGGACCAATTGAATTTGACTGACATTTATAGAACATTTCACCCTAAAGCAAAAGAATATACCTTTTTCTCAGCACCTCATGGTACCTTCTCCAAAATTGACCATATAATTGGTCACAAGACAGACCTCAACAAATATAAGAAGATCGAACTAATCCCATGCCTCCTATCAGAGCACTATGGAGTAAGGGTGGTCTTCAGTAGCAACAAAAACAACAGAAAGCCCACATACACATGGAGGCTGAACAATACTTTACTCAATGACACCTTGGCCAAAGAAGAAATAAAGAAAGAAATCAGAGACGTTTTAGAATTTAATGAAAATAAAGGCCCAACATACCCAAATCTTTGAGACACCATGAAAGCAGTGCTAAGAGGAAAACTCATAGCCCTGAGTGCCTCCAAAAAGAAATGGGAGAGAGCATACACTAGCAGCTTAATGGCACACATGAAAGCTCTGGAACAAAATGAAGCTAATTCACCCAGGAGGAGGAGAAGACAGGAAATCATCAAACTCAGGGCTGAAATCAATCAAGTGGAAACAAAGAGAACCATATAAAGAATCAACAAATCCAGGAGCTGGTTCTTTGAGAAAATCAACAAGATAGATAAACCCTTAGCCAGACTGACCAAAGGGCACAGAGAAAGTATCCAAATTAACAAAATTAGAAATGAAAAGGGGGATATAACAACAGAAACTGAGGAAATTCAAAACATCATCAGATCCTACTACAAAAGCCTATACTCAACACAACTGGAGAATCTGGAGGAAATGGACAATTTCCTAGACAGATACCAAATACCAAAATTAAGTCAGAACCAAATAGATCATCTAAACAGTCCCATAACCCCTAACGAAATAGAAGAGGGTCATAGAAAGTCTTCCAACCAAAAAAAAGCACAGGACCAGATAGTTTCAGTGCAGAATTCTATCAGACCTTCAAAGAAGACCTAACACCAATACTCTTCAAACTATTCCACAAAATAGAAATGGAAGGAACACTACCCAACTCATTCTACGAAGCCACAATTTCGCTGATACCAAAACCACACAAAGATCCAACTAAGAAAGAGAACTTCAGACCAATTTCCCTTATGAACAAAAGAAATTCTGGGAGAATCAGTATCCCTGACCTCAAGCAATACTACAGAGCAATAGTGTTAAAAACTGCATGGTATTGGTATAGTGGTAGGCAGGCGAATCAATGGAATAGAATTGAAGATCCAGAAATGAACCCACACACCTATGGCCACTTGATCCTTGACAAAAGAACTGAAAACATACAGTGGAAAAAAGATAGCCTTTTCAACAAATGGTGCTGATTCAACTGGAGGTCAGCATGCAGAAGAATGCGAATTGATCCATCCTTGTCTCCTTGTACTAAGCTCAAATCCAAATGGATCAAGGACCTCCACATAAAGTCAGACACTCTGAAGCTAATAGAAAAGAAACTGGGGAAGACTCTTGAGGACATCGGTTCAGGGAGAAAGTTTCTGAACAGAACACCAATAGCGTATGCTCTAAGAGCAAGAATTGACAAATGGGACCTCATAAAATTACAAAGTTTCTGTAAGGCAATGGACACCATCAAAAGGACAAATCGGCAACCAACAAATTGGGAAAAGATCTTCACCAAAAGATCAGATAGAGGGCTAATATCCAATGTATACAAAGAACTCAAGAAGTTAGACCCCAGAAAGCCAAATAACCCTATTAAAAAATGGGGTACAGAGCTAAACAAAGAATTTTCACCTGAAGAACTTCAGATGGCTGAGAAGCATCTTAAAAAATGCTCAACTTCATTAGTCATTAGGGAAATGCAAATCAAAACAACCCTGAGATTTCACCTTACACCAGTCAGAATGGCTAAGATTAAAAATTCATGAGACAGCAGGTGTTGGCAAAGATGTGGAGAAAGAGGAACACTCCTCCACTGCTGGTTGGGCTGCAAATTGGTACAACCACTCTGGAAATCAGTCTGGCAGTTCCTCAGAAAACTGGGCATGTTACTTTCGGAGGATCCTGCTATACCACTCCTGGGCATATACCCAGAGGATTCCCCAGCAGGTAATAAGGATACGTGCTCCACTATGTTCATAGAAGCCCTATTTATAATAGCCAGAACCTGGAAAGAACCCAGGTATCGGGGCTGGAGAGATGGCTCAGCGGTTAAGAGCACTGACTGCTCTTCCAGAGGTCCTGAGTTCAAATCCCAGCAACCACATGGTGGCTCACAACCATCCGTAACAAGATCCGAGGCTCCCTCTTCTGGAGTGTCTTAAGACAGCTACAATGTACTTGCATATAATAAATAAATAATAAAAAAAAAGAACCCAGGTATCCCTCAACAGAAGAATGGGTGCAAAAATGCGGTATATATACACAATGGAGTACTATTCACCCATTAGAAACAATGACTTCATGAAATTCTTAGATAAATGGATAGAGCTGAAGAATATCATACTAAGTGAGGTAACCCAGTCTCAAAAGATTAATCATGGTATGCACTCACTAATAAGTGGATATTAGCCTAGAAAATTGGAATACCCAAAACATAATCCACACATCAAATGTTGTACAGGAAGAACGGAAGTGTGGCCTGGTTGTGGAAAGACTCAGTGTAGCAGTATAGGGCAAAACCAGAACAGGGAAGTGGGAGGGGGTGGATGGGAGAACAGGGGGAGGGAAGAGGGTGTATGAGACTTTCAAGGAGTGGGGGCCAGAAAAGGGGAAATCATTTGAAATGTAAATAAAAAATATATTGAATTAAAAAAAAAGAAAAAAATATAGTTCTGGCAAACCATCTCACTTGCTGGCAATATTTCTGCCCGCCCAAACTATAAATACTATTGATGCTCAGACTGGACTGTTCAGTGTTATTTCAAATATGATGGTCTTCTTTTCAATGCAAGGACAGAGTACATTTTCCCAGAACAATTCAACAGGTAGTTAGTGAGCCCAGAACCATGCTAATTCCTAAAACCACAATGATGAATACCCTCTGTTCCATGCCTTTGAGGAGACTGTCTGTCAAAAAGAAGAGTGTCTGGAGAGAGAGATCAGTAGTTAAAACACTCCACTGCTCTTGTACAGAACTCAGGCTCAGGGTAGACTCGAGGGTGGTTAGTTTGGTTGGTGTCAAACGCCTTTGGAAGGCTGAGCTAGCTTACAGTAGGCAAGAGGCATCCTGCCATGTAGGGTGCCTTACATTGTACTTGATCCTCCTTCAAATGCTCTGAAGATGATTGGTGAGCCGCGGGTATTCCCAAGACTGGTTCTCATTAGGAGGGAAAAGTAGAAGCTTCATTCTTCCTCCTCCTCGATGTGAAATGAAACCAATGGAGTCAGCTACTATTTAGACAAGTGAGTGAATGCTTTTCCCTTGGGAGACACTATTCTTAAGGAGAGACTGACCACACTGAAAGGCTTTGGGAGGTAGAGGAAGAGTACAGCTTGTATGCCACTCAAGAACACAGGAATGATGGACTATTCTATTGAGGCTGTTAAGTTAAATTCACCTAATCAAAATCATAAGGAAAGCCTTACCTTCCCAAATGTTTTTGTTATACTACAAATAAAATATGTGGCTCAAATCCTGGCACAGTATCTGCCTGCACAAGGCTGAATGTTTGAGGAAGAGGAATACCTGAGAGAAGTTTGCATTACCAGATGCTTGGCAGCATGTAGTCAAAACATTTTGAATGTATTTCTAAAATAGTCTTCCAGATTTGTGACAACGTATAGCTAGCCATAGCCCTTATCTACATTTTGGAAGGGGGATGGTAATCTGAGGTATTTACTCAAATTATACAAGAAAATCGAACTCTTTACTGCCTACCTAGCATGATTGCCTTTCGAAGAGAAATTTAATTCTACATTGGGGAGATGGGGGGAGTCTTTCTACAGATTTCGTCAACATTACATTTAACTTGAAAAATAATAGCCACAGAAGGGTATCTGTAAGTACCTTGGAATTGCCCTATGAAAGATCTCATTGCCATCACATTTAGATCTGTTCCTGGGAGATGCCAACTAATTCTGAACTCCATTTTGTGCTTATTTCTTTCCCCCTGTTCCTTAATAGCAATTATGATTGATTCCATACGTATCAATTTACCCAGTTTCTTTTCATTTTAAGAATAATGTTCAAGAACATAAAATTTAATGAGGATGAAAAATGAAAGTGAGGTGGAGCTTTTATTTTAATTCTTGAGCAAAAATTTTCAACAGGAATTCTTATTCTTCACTGAAAGTTCTATGCTCTGTGATTCAAACTGTAGGCTGTTTTTAGGCACCCACAATATGGCCTAAGTTTTCAGTAAGGAAAAATAGTAAATGTTTTACCTTGTGAGTTTTAAATAGATATCCAGATATTTTGACAAATAATTGTATCATCTAGGCTAAGAAATATTGTTAAGAACAATAGATTCCTAACAGCCTCAGTGAGTCAGTCCAGGGTGTTGTTTGCTACTGTTATGACTTCATTGTCAGGTCTAAGATAAGATGAGGTCTGGTAGCAAACCTTAAAGTGAGATTGCATGCTAGTTAAGTCTTCAATAGTTATAACTTCCTGCACACATACTAAGTACAGTGTTCAATTGATTTTCAATTCTTCCTAATTTTTCTTTGATGTATTTGTATCTGATACATTAGTAGAAGTAGTGCTGGGGAGTTATAGCAAATTGTTATCCACAGTTAAGCTAAAGTGAAATGGGATTCCTGTAGTTGCTCTGATGGAGAAGGTCTCGATGCACAGACTGGTATGCATAAAGCACCAGCATCAAAACAATTGATAAGTTAAAATGAAAACCTCTCCCTCTATCTTTCCTAATCAAACCATCCTGAAACCTTGTCTGCTTCAGTGGGTTCAGTGGGAGGGGACATTCTGATAAATGTTTTAATGTGGGGCAGGAGGGGTAGAGTTGAAAATCTTTGGCAAAAGGTCCAGAAATTTTGACTGAAGTGAAGGTGGGAAGTTTCAGAGACTATGACCTAGATCTGAAAGATTTGGAGAGAGAATGTTTGTGGTGCTACAGCATACTTCAGGGGTTTGCTCTTAGGATTCCAAGGTGACTTGTCTAAACTCCTACCTAAAGATTTCACCTTCTTCCTTGGTGGTTTAGGAAGACTACCGAGGGCTTCAAAAAGGAACTTTGAATCTCTAGCATGACTTGGTCATCATCTGTTTTGGGGGACAGTGAACAATTCACATAATCTGGTTAGGAAAATATTCTATCAGGAGAAAGGAAGTAGAAAAGAACCAATGTGCATTTTTGAGCCAAAATATTATGGCAATATGAGGGTTGTGTGTCTAGGCAGGATCTCAAGTATACATGTGACTGTGGCCTTAACTATTGATCTGCTAACTAACACACATATAATACAAACTATTTAATATGGCATTTTCTCAAAATATCTACAAATATATTAATATTTATTGAAGACTAGTAGATAGAATTACCACCCAGAGATATCCAAGACTTAACATCAGAATCCTCTGGCAGAAGAGAGTTTAGGAATGTGATCATAGTGTACATCTTGAAAGAGGGATGCTATCCTGTGCTGGCTAATAGGCTGATTCCAAGTGACAGAAGGAGGCAAGAGCATCCCCTCAGAGAAAGGAAAGTAGCCACAGAAGACATCAGAGGGCTGTGGGGGAAGCAAACTGGACTACCCAGGGCTAGCTTTGACAAGGAATTAAATGACTCTAGGAGCTGAGCAGATAACCCAGAAACTGATTATTTTTCCTGGAGCCTCCAGGACAGAATGTAGCTCTCTCCATCTGCTCTTTTAGCCATTCTAAACTCCGGCTCTGTAACATAATGTCTTTGTTGTTCCAAGCCTTTGTGTGGTGTAATTCCTTACAGTAGCAATTCGAAGTTGACACTCATATCTTAGGAGCTGTTCTAGGCACCAAAACCAACCTAGAATAAGCAACACAGCTTCTATTCCAGTACCTGAGTCCCACAGGTCCTTTGCATTTTGCCTATGAAGCAATTAAACCTATTAAAATTGGCATGATTTCCCTACAGAAAACCGGTCTTGATTGATGCTTCATAAACCTCTATATCAAATCTGCATCCTACATATGTGGAGCCGTGGAGGGCACATCCCACCACACAGTCTGTTACCCAAGGGCTGTGCTGCCTTTCCCTCATCCCTGTGTTAACAACAACCTAATCCCTTTTACTCATGGGGAATTAAACCATCTATTGAGTACAGTACTGAAGGTCTGGAACAGCCTAAGTCACAACTGAAAGAACAGTGGCCCTTTCTCTAAGGTAAGGGCTCCTACTTAATAAAAATATCCTGGGGGGGGATTTTAATCACAGGAACGAAGCAATACAGTTGAAGAGAGAGCTGCTAGCCCTTCCACAGTCACCACTTCTTCTCGCCACACACACACTAGGGTGCCCTGGTTCCAACTACTGCTCTAGAACCTGGAACATGGAAGGATGCCTTTTCTAACCCACCTCCCAGCACAGGGTGGATTACAAAAGGAAATTAACATGTGAAGAAACCCCTTGGAAGCTAAAGGGGCCACGTTCCTTCTCTTATTATATTATTTGGCTGGAAATGGTGGTGTCGTTTTCAAATGTGGAGTCTGATTTAGTAGAGGCAGCCAACAACCATGGGTCTCATCAAATGGGGCTCAGAACATATATAATAACTTTCAGTTGAGGGTGGACTGCGGAGAGCCATACCAAATATTTTTAAGGCTTGGAGTTGTCCGACCTATAAGGGGAAATGTATTCAAAAGGAGCTGAGAAATCAAGCTTAAGGATCTTGTTTTTCAGGGCTATTATAGATAATACGTTATAATTTATCACACTGATATTCTTAGATTGGATGAAGCCCAAACACAACTGAGTTTGATGCATATTAAATTACCTCTTTCTTAAAAGGAGGGTGGTCTTACCAGGGCAAGATGGAGTTCATTAGCAAGCTGAGAAGGTTTTCTTAACTCTTCATTATCTGGTTTTGTATTGTTCCAGATTTCCCACCCCCAGCCTCAATGGGCGTCTTTCTATTTTGGGTTCTTGGAAAAACCACACTGGACCCTCCATGATCTTACCAGTTTCCAATCAGAACGTTAGTGACAAAATGTTCCTCCTTGCAAGCCTATAAACAAAAACACAAATTCTTACAAACTCTGCTCTTATCCTTTACATAAAATGAGTTGGTTTTTCTGCATGAAGCAAAACAGTTCACTCCAGAATGGTGATTGACTGGCACACACACTGCTGCAGCAGGCACAGCATTTGTGACTACTTTTCCAGGGGCCAGCACCGCTACCTGTGTCATTCGAGGAAGTAGATGGTCAGGCTGAGACTCAGCTCTGTGTGCTCTTTACTTGAGCTCCATCCTCCTCTTCAAAATCGACTTAAATCCCCTTTCATTTGTGTGTCCGAAGTCTTATGATTAGCAAGAGTTTTAGCCCTGTAGGGAAACAAAGACATGAATATTTAACCAGTTGATTCTAAAGGAATTTTTAAATTTGACCTATTCCTTTCATTTTTAAGATAGCATAGAAAGTAGTAGGATCTGTTGTGGCATTTTCAGACATAAATATCATGGTGCATTGTTATTGCTAATTCCCCTCCCCCACTGCCCTTCTGCAATCCCTCTGCTTCTCTCATTGATACTCCTCTCCTTGTCCCCAGTAGACCTTGCCTGATGAATTCTATTAATCCCCTCAATTGAGATCTCTTCTTCCCCTCTCACAGTCCCCTTCTAAAGGAATGTTAACTCATTATACCCTTGACTCTGGGTTGTTTACTAGATGGTGGTTTCTTTTAAAAACTAGCCCAGGCTGAACTCTAGGGAATTTGACCTGTTTATTCTCTTGTCTTCTTTTATGTACATAAATGCTGTTTTAAAAGGAGATTACCTGAGCTGAAGGAGGAGCCAGGACAGATTGCTAACCCTCTCAGCCTTTGGATCCCATAGGAAACATCAGAGATCTACCAGTCACCTGGCTCTTCTCCATGGCCTTAAGAATAGCATATTTAACTACATTCCTAGATAGGCTTACTCTGATATCCCACCTCAGAGCCTCTCACTGTATTAAGTGCAAGACTTTACTTCCTATCTGCTTCCCAGAGTCAGTATTTTAGCCAACAGCTTTTAAGAGAAAAGACCTAATTCCATTCTCAATGGATGATTGCAGTTTCTTGCTAAGTTTAGAATGACTCTACTGATTCCAAGAACTGCTGCAGCTAGAAAAGCCACCATAGTAACCCAGACCAACCCTGCAGAGAGTCTGCATTTGGTTGAATATTTTGGGTTTCTTCTTTCACATTTTTATTCTTGATGGTTCCCTGTAATTTCTGACCTATGTGGCTTGGTAATCATGATCTAATGTGGGATAGCCTGTGACTCTTTGGGTGGATCGTTCAAGTGGAAATTTAGTTTCCTAATGAACATTTGTTGAGTGACATACGGAAGGGATATTTTTTTTCTTTCTTCATTTTTATACAACTGGCCAAGTTATCATTGTGATTGAAAACAGGAGAGGGAAATATCAGGAAGGAAAAGGGGAAAGCGGAGAGCACAGAAGAGGGGGAAGGACTGCAAGCAGGGATGAGTGGAAGGAGGGGATCAGGGAAGAGAAAGGAAAAGAAAAAGAAAATGTAACTGAATTTATTCTTTTGGGAGGTTGTATAGCTAAACTCCAAGGAAGGAATAACAAGTTGTGTTGACTCTTCATATGAGCTCCTCTGTCAAGGCTGGGGAGAGAGATGGAGTCATACTTACGACTGCTGTGTTTTCCCCTTTGCAAAGACTTAGTACTTTTTCAATAAAAAAATAAACTTAATTTGTGGCCACACTTCAAGGAAGATGGTCGGTTGGTAAAAGTGGATCAGTCCCGGCCCTAGGTTTAGAGAAATTGTGTGGCTAAATCCCTTAGCATAGCTTTCATGTGGCTGAGCTACCCATTCTAGAAAACCCCAAGTGTTTTTGAAGATACTAAACTGGTGACATGCAAAATTCTTCCCTCCCTTTCTCCTATTAATCCATCATGTTTGAACAAGCACTGAAGCTAACACCGCCTCCACGCTTCCTGCTGCTTGGAACTCTTCTGCATTCTTGAAAAGAGTAATCTGTTTTTGCTAGTTGATATTCAAATAAAAGGGGTGAGCATCACTGCATTATATATATATATATATATATATATATATATATATGTATGTATATGTATATTTTTTTAAATTAAGCAAGTTTTAGGCATTCCTTTTGAAGAAAACCAGTGTTTTTACATACAAAGATAATGTATGTATTTCTGCCTATTTATTACATTTGTCCCTGAAAGGAAAAGGTAGCTCTATGTTTTATACCTCACATCTATTCCAATCTCGGCAAAGGATCTTGTGTTGCATTTATGCTAAAAGCCCAAAATAAAGGTGATAATAGGCTCAAACAAAATCCATAAAACAAAAGCATGTTTGAACTGAAACTATTTCACAAGGCCTTGTTGCCTGGTACAATGGCAAACCTCTACCCATGTGTACCATAATACAATTTTGGAAAATAAATATATAAGAAAGCAAATATACCTTATGGCAATAGAGAAGCATATTGCTCAATAAATAGATGATTGATAGGTGATAGATAGATAGATAGATAGATAGATAGATAGATAGATAATAGATATATGATAGATTGTAATAGATAAATTATAAACAGATAGATGATAGATTGGTAATAGACAGACAGACAGATAGATAGATAGATAGATAGATAGATAGATAGATAGATAGATAGATGGATGGATGGATGGATGGATGGATGGATAGATAGATAGATAGATAGATAGATAGATAGATAGATAGATAGATAGATAGATAGGATAAATGATTATAGTCATGTGCTACTGTTAAAACTTTTCACCAGCTGAGCTCAGTATTGAAAACTTTTGGCTCTCTTTTCTTGTTTTGTTGTTGAATATCTTGTGTACCCTCAAAAGATCTTTTTGACTCATTATAGTCTCAATATTAAACACAAGAAAGGAAAACCCAAAACAAGAGATACCTGTAAAGTACTTTCTCAAAACAGTGGAAATCTCAAGAACTGTTGCAGCTAGAAAGGCCTAAGGAGACAGGGTGGTCAAGCGTTACACGGCGTCCAGGACAGGGGTCCTAGAACAGGAAAAGGACTCCATGCAAAAGCTGAGAAGATCTGCAAGACTTGTGGGCTATACTTAATAGGATTATAAGTATGGCTTCCTTGGCTTTGACAAAGTCTCTGTGTTAACATAATGACAAGAAGATGGTCACAATAGGAAAATGGTTTCATGCATATAAAAACTGACTGCATAGCATTTCTATAAACTTAAGCCTATTATAAAAACTTCATTTTAAAAGTTGTTCTGATTACTCACTGTGAGGATTGAATAGGATGGATGGGAATCACTTTCACTTTTGAAAATTTTCTACATTTTTTTTTGTAATGAAAACAAATTTGACTTACAAATGAGAAAATAGAGATTCTGCCACTGTTTTGCTGTGTGACAGCTCACCACCAGCATGACACCTCACTCACACAGGCAAAGTTGTGTTGCATCACGTGGTGGATGGCAGAGGCACGTCTGAAAATGACCGCATGGTTACCAACGTGCTAAGATTCTTGGTCTTGCTGCTAGATTGTTTTTAACAAAAATGTCTCAACTATCTGCAAGTATGTGTGTGTGTGTGTCTGTGTGTGTCTGTGTCTGTGTAACTGTGTGAGTATGTATGTGTGCATTTGAGTGTGCATGTGTATGTTTGTATATGTAAGTGTGCTTTTATGTGTGTGTATGTCTTTATGTGACTGTGTGTGTATGTGTTATACATGTGTGTGAGTGTGCATGTATATGTTTGGGTATGTGAATGTGCGTGTGTATGTGAATGTGCGTGTGTGTGTGTGTGTGTGTGTGTGTGTGTGTGTGTGTGTGTGTGTGAAGATTTAACCTTGAATTTTTGGGTTGTGTGTTTAGTTTTAAGGCTTTCTGGGTATATATATATACAGAATGCACCTTAAATCTTCCATTCATATTTAATGAATGAACTTTTACACTTTTTAAAGGCATAACCCATTGGTTTTCTCAAAACAATGTGACCATTTTGCTTAAGATGATTCTGTCTCACAATGAGCTACTATAAAATTAAAAGATATGTGAATTTAATTTTTTAATTTCATGAGTTCAGAAGAGTTTTCCACAGTTCCTGTATGGAAGCTTCTAAATAAGAATACACCTTTGTTTGTGAAAATCCACCTGGGGCAGTGTTTGGGTTTTATATATATATAACAATCAGTAACAATTCATCTAATTTGAGAGGATAGATATACTCACAAAGACGTTTTTTTGGATGTTTGTGGTGTTTTTTGGTTATGTTGCAAAGTGACAAAACAAAAAGAAAAAATTTCTCCCAAAGCAGTGGCAATAAACAGAGAACTTGTGAGGAGGGGCCCTACTGGCCTCCCAGCGGTAGCAAGCTGTTCAGTAGACTCTCATGAAAAGATTAATTGGCCTCAATCAGTTCTCAGCAGGAATAGCCACCTCATGGTAAATATCACCACGATTGGTACTAATTACCTCTGTTGTCACCTGTCACAACCCATAGGCTGGGAGCTGAGTGAGGAGGGCAGCAGTCTTGATAGGACCAGCAGAAACAGAGCTATAAAGGGACCAGTGGATCACTGGCAAGGGCACTGTAGCAGGCAGGAAGCTCACCAGCCCTCACTGCCCTGTGGGGCAGCACAAGATTCAGGGTGATTCCAGTCTGATGGAAGTGAGAAAATCAGAAGTGTGGGTGCAGGGGAAGGTTGGTGTGTCCCAGAAACAAAAGGTACTAGCTTTCAGTCTTGACAGTTGCTCTTACATGCTGGCTTAGAAGCTCCCAGGCTGTGGTTCAAATCTAGACTTTGTCAGTCTTCTGTGTGTTTCATCATAAGTCAGTGGCTGTACTTTTTGAGCCTAAGTTTCCTTATCTGCAAAGATAAGAAGCTCCAAACAGAACTGATACAGTGATGTCTCAAAGCCTCAGGATGCCCCCAAATGATACAATTATGTAATTTATGGTGATGGCAATGTTTATAAGCTTGCCTGATGATAAACAAGAGGACTCTGTATATCCCCTGATTTCATGGATAGCCAAGAAAAAGCCAGGCCTGTCAATGTCACAGTTATTTAGCAAGGTCTGAGAATCTAGTCATCAAAGAGAAGGAGGAAAGCAGGGAGAGGCTTAAAGACTAGCAACACTGATGGAAATGAAGGTGTGGCACTCTCTTGAGGCACTGTATAATGCAATTCTCTGATGGACCAACTTTTAAAATGATGTGTATCATAGGCATCAGCCAACATTTTGCAAAGGGATACTCACCCCCAGAGAATTCTGGACCATTCATTACTAAAGTATTCACTTTCGAATTGAGTCACATTTCTGTGTGATAGAAATACTGGGTTCCGGTTAAGTACACAGACGCAGGAGTCTCTTCCTCTGGATTGACAGATCCAAGCCTGGACATAGGCATCTGTCTGTATGTGTTTACTTGCTTGCTTATTTGTTTTAACTGAGAAAAAAGTTGTAACATAGAACATGATGTACAACATACATGTGTTGATGTATGAGTGACAGAGTTTAGCTATAGTTCCGTGTATAGTTGTTTTTGTGTTTATGTATGTAGTAAAAACACTTACATGCACTTTGGCAGTTTTCAAATATGCAATATACTATCAACTATAGCCATGAGGGTGTATAATAGATGTCTTGAAGTTTTCCCTTCTGTTTCACTGCAATGGTATGTCCTTTGACCATTTGACCAACATCGTTATAAACCTGCTTCACAGTCAATAGTAAGTGATCTGTATTTTAAAGGAAATCTCCAGGGGCCAATATTCAAATGTATGTGAAGAACTTTAATTCGAATTGCTACTCACCACCTTTCACTGCATAACAGAAATACTGATACAGTATATGGGATATGGCCCACGCATAGGAGATGATTTTTTTTCACGTCCTCTGCTCAATGGTAAAACACAAGCAAATTGGGAGTGACAGTGACTTAGAAAATCACTTGAATTGTACCTGTAAATGACAACTAAGCAGTGGTCAGATAGAAGATTCCATCAGAGATCAATAAAATTAGATGTCTGATTTGATGTCTTGTTGTTAAGAATAAGAACTCAAAAGACTTTAAGTCATAAAATAAATACTAATAAAATGCTTAAGTCATCAAGACTGGACCAAGGATTGATATGATTAAAAGATACATTGGCCAAAATGAGGAGTCCTGTGGATTTTCATTATGTTTGCAAATATTTCTTTAAATCAAGAGCCACATCATTCCTAACTATATGTGGGACAAGACAAACTATTAGTGTCTACAAAGTGCATTCATGGACCCTAATTGCCTAGGAATAGGGGGAGGGCAAAGAGCATGTCCTTTGTGTCTTCAAACTATCATGCTCCTTTTATCATTTGAAAATTACGAAGTCTAACACAGTGAATTCTACCTGTAATCTTTCAGTATTAGGGAGACTGAGACAGGAGGATGGCAGGAGAACAGCTCATGTTTCATAACAATGCAGTGCCTCAAAAATAAATAATTAGATAAATAAATAAATAAATAAATAAGGATTAAGGTTTAGATAGCTCTCAAATGTGGAGGTGATTATTATTGAGAACAAAAATTACGTAAGAAATAAGAGCTTGTGAAAAATAGTAGAAACCATGTGCTTCATTATAGAATGTAAAGTAATGAAACTATTATATAGAATAATTTTTCAAAAAACTATAATTAGAACTTCACTATGATTCACATCATTCTAATTACTAATATAAACCAAAAATAATTAAATACATTGGGCTGGAGAGATGGCTCAGCAGTTAAAAGCACTGATTGCCTTTCCAGAGGTCTTGAGTTCAATTCCCAGCAACCACACGGTGGCTCACAACCATCTGTAATGGGATCTGATGCTCTCTTCTGGTGGGTCCGAAGAAAACTACAGTGTACTCATATATATATAATAAATAAATAAATCCCTTTTTAAAAAGGGAAAGAAAAATTAAACGCACATCCCAAAGAGATGTATTCATGCTCATGCCCATGGGAACATTACTCACAAAAGCCAAAGGAAGAAGCACCCCAAGGGTGATGTCGTAGACAAATCTATAAAGCAAAGCTGAGCTATAAGAGCAGTAGACTGCTGTTCAGCAGTTAAAAGGAAGGACATGTTACATGTACTGGACATGGACGTCGTGAGAATGTTATGATGAGACAAACAAGACAAAGACTCCATGGTTGAGTCTACTAATATGCGAAACTTAGAGTCACAAACTAGGGGTTAAGAGAGGAGGAGAAACAGACAATCTGCGTTTAATGGAAGCATAGTTGTCACTGGAGATGATGAAGATTTGGCAGAGGTGATGAAATGCTGTGAGGATGTCTTTAGTGCCGTCGAACTGCATGCTTTCAGACTGTTAGAGCAGTAAGTCTTAGATCAGGAAAGTTTCGCCGTGTTTTTTGCAATTTCATTTTTTAAGATGTATTTATTTTTATATGTATTAGTGTTTTGTCCACATCAATGTCTGTGTGCTCACAGTTGATCCCCTAGAACTGGAGTTACACGTGGTTGTTAGCTGCCATGTGGGTGCTGGGAATTGAACCCAGGTCCTCTGGAAGGGCAGCCAGTGCTCTCAAATGTGAAGCCATCTCTCTAGACCCTACTATTTTTTTTTTTTTGTCTTTTTTTTTATTTGATATAATTTATTTACATTTCAAATGATTTCCCCTTTTCTAGCCCCCCCCCCACTCCCCGAAAGTCCCGTAAGCCCCCTTCTCTTCCCCTGTCCTCCCTCCCACCCCTTCCCAGTTCCCCGTCCTGGTTTTGCCAAATACTGTTTCACTGAGTCTTTCCAGAACCAGGGACCACTCCTGCTTTCTTCTTGTATCTCATTTGATGTGTGGATTATGTTTTGGGTATTCCAGTTTTCTAGGTTAATAACCACTTATTAGTGAGTGCATACCATGATTCACCTTTTGAGTCTGGGTTACCTCACTTAGTATGATGTTCTCTAGCTCCATCCATTTGCCTAAGAATTTCATGAATTCATTGTTTCTAATGGCTGAATAGTACTCCATTGTGTAGATATACCACATTTTTTGTATCCACTCTTCTGTTGAGGGATACCTGGGTTCTTTCCAGCATCTGGCAATTATAAATAGGGCTGCTATGAACATAGTAGAGCATGTATCCTTATTACATGGTGGGGAATCCTCTGGGTATATGCCCAGGAGTGGTATAGTGGCCATTTTGCCTAAAGCACTATACAGATTCAATGCAATACCCATCAAAATCCCAACTCAATTCTTCACAGAGTTAGAAAGAGCAATTATCAAATTCATCTGGAACAACAAAAAACCCAGGATAGCTAAAACTATTCTCAGCAACAAAAGAAAATCTGGGGGAATCAGTATCCCTGACCTCAAGCAATACTACAGAGCAATAGTGTTAAAAACTGCATGGTATTGGTACAGTGACAGGCAGGAGGATCAATGGAACAGGATTGAAGATCCAGAAATGAACCCACACACCTATGGCCACTTGATCCTCGACAAAGAGGCTGAAAACATCCAATGGAAAAAAGATAGCCTTTTCAACAAATGGTGCTGGTTCAACTGGAGGTCAGCATGCAGAAGAATGCGAATTGATCTATCCTTGTCTCCTTGTACTAAGCTCAAATCCAAATGGATCAAGGACCTCCACATAAAGCCAGATACTCTGAAGCTAATAGAAAAGAAACTGGGGAAGACCCTTGAGGACATCGGTACAGGGAGAAAGTTTCTGAACAGAACACCAATAGTGTATGCTCTAAGAGCAAGAATTGACAAATGGGACCTCATAAGGTTACAGAGTTTCTGTAAGGCAAAGGACACCATCAAGAGGACAGATCGGCAACCAACAAATTGGGAAAAGATCTTCACCAATCCTACATCAGATAGAGGGCTAATATCCAATATATATAAAGAACTCAAGAAGTTAGACTCCAGAAAACCGAACAACCCTATTAAAAAATGGGGTACAGAGTTAAACAAAGAATTCTCACCTGAAGAACTTCGGATGGCGGAGAAGCATCTTAAAAAATGCTCCACTTCATTAGTCATTAGGGAAATGCAAATCAAAACAACCCTAAGATTTCATCTTACACCAGTCAGAATGGCTAAGATTAAAAATTCAGGAGACAGCAGGTGTTGGAGAGGGTGCGGAGAAAGAGGAACACTCCTCCACTGCTGGTGGGGTTGCAAATTGGTACAACCACTCTGGAAAGCAGTCTGGCGGTTCCTCCGAAAACTGGGCACCTCACTTCCAGAAGACCCTACTATTTTTTAAAAAAATAAATAATTGGATTGTGTCAAAGGTAAGGTTATTGCTCAATTGGTTAGAAATGCCTTCAAGACATGAGTTCAGATTCCTAGCATCAGTGTAAAACTCCTGACACAACAGTGTGTGTCTTCAACGCCAGTACTCTGCAGGCAGACACTACAGAGGCTAGCCAGGCCAGCTAACTGATAGTGAGGATGACAATGAATATGATGATGACAACTACGATGATGATAAGCTGGGGAAATGGTTGAACAATATATCTTCCTGACAACCTCTGGTTTCTGTATACTCGTGTACCCACACACATGTGTGACCACATACACAAACAAATATATACACACAAATAGACAGAAATACTCAAGGTGCAGAAAAGTGACACACATAGTAGATGTCAGAGCAGAAAGTCAGATCTTGGACCTAGATAGAACTCTGCTAACTTCTCCATGTCCGTGCCTCTTTGAGCATGGACTCTGGAGGTGATGCTCAGAAAAAAACCTCAAGGGTAATGAATAATTACCCAAATAAATAGCAGTTTCAGCAATACAGATCTTTGTTCCAGAGAAGAGAAGGCTGGTACGTACGCGACGTTGGAAACATGTCTGCATTCTTAGAAAAAACGATTCATATTTCACATACCCTTACATCACGATTGGGTTGGATGCCAAGTCACCACAAATTACTGGGTGGCCTCACCTGATGCACCACACCAATTGCTCTGATTGATGTGGGAAGGCCTGTTCCAATTGTGGGCAGCACCTCCTGGTAGCAGCCCAGATAAAAACAAGAGAGCAAAAGGAAGAAGAGCTTCTCACCTTTCTTCATGGCCTTCCACTTGCCAGGAGTTGTTGATTTGCCTCAGGAAGGCTGCTACTGCTGCTACTGCTGCTGCTGCCCTATTTAACAGCCAGACCAATGTTTCTAGTTATCCATCATGGACTAGGGAAGAGTTACTATCCAGGAATCTTCCAGGCTTTCTGGAAATATTGGGACTACTGGAGCACCCCATAAAAAAGAGTAAGGTTGAGACATCTCCACACACTGAAAATCTCATTCCAAGACTGTTGGCAGGAGTGGAACTGTTCCCTCCTTGCTCTGGGCCTGCATGTCACAGAGCATGTAGCCTTACAACCCCCACCTCTGCCACCCTTCAGGTAGTAACTTAGCCCAGCGGTCAAATTACAGGTTTAGCTTCCTGTCTCCCTCTAAGGACATGTCTAGCAAGCACCTGGAATTCTCCTTTATGCTAATGAAGCATTCCCAGCACCTTGGCACCAGCCAATGATGTACACTCACCCCAAAAACCCCACAACCCCCTCCCCAATGCTTATTATAGCCAATATTATACCCAATAAAAGAGAGCTGCTTCACTGGGAACCATCTCAGAGGGGACTTTGCCCCTCCCTCACCACCAAACTTTGTTCCTGGAACCCACTGGGCTGAGCTGAGCTGAGCTTCATTCCCTGAAGTCCAGTCTAATGTGCCCGGACACCCTAAGGGCAGAAGCAGAACGGAGCCAGCACCCCACCTTGCGAACTGAGTCACAAGTGGTTGTCCCACCCATTCCCATCCCAAGTGAGTGCCAACCGGCGTGGGAGGAGCTCCTCTGACTGCTGAGGCACGCAGCATCCAAGACTGACTTAACTACCAGGTTCCCAGCCTCTCAGACATGACTTTAAACTGTGGTTACTATTTTAAGCGACTCTGTAAATCCACATATATGTATATGATGTGCATGTACACTCATCTCATTGGTTCTGCTCCTCCAGAAGACCCTGACTAATACGGCATACATCCCCACTGATCATCTACAGCTTTGTGCCTTTTTAGCAAATTTTCCAAAGATGTGTAACTGTCACTTCTCATTGTGTGGATTGTCTGGCTTGGTTCTCACATGAAGAGCGCTCTGGGCACGTATCCACACTAAAGCCCGCCCGGTGCTGGTGCTTCGTGCCTTTGTTTTGCCGAACAACACTCACAAGGACTTACCACCTAGTTTGTGCCCTCTCATCATCGGTGGGAATTTTAATTGTTTCTGCCTTCCTACTGTTAGAAGCCGTGCTATTATGGACATGGGTGCCTAGGGCTTTGTGTAAAGCTCTGTATTCAGTGATCCTGTATTCACATGGGAGTGGAATTACTGGGTCATGCAATATCTGTTCAGTCTTCTGAGGAGCCTCTAGCCCAGTTTGCAGAATAGCCACACCATTGCATTCATTCCCACTGGCAGGTGTAGTGAGCATTCCATTTTCTCCACACACTAGTCAGTGCTTGTAGTCTGCCTCCTCGTGTACAGTTGCTGCATGGCCCCTGCTGTGGACTCCCAGGGTTTCACCAGTGAAAGGCATTCTGGTTCCAGAGAATTCCAAAACAGCTTATTGGCATGATTGGCTTCTCCATTTTGAAGGAGTCCAACTCTAAAATCAGCTGCTTTATGATTTGGTTTTTTTTTTAATGCAAACTGAGATGAGAAGTAACAGGCCAGCTAACTCGGTGTCTGCCAGAGAGATCTCAATAGCAATCAAGTGACAACTTTGTGTATATGGTCGTTCCTCTTAGAATTTGGAATAATGGAGTGCACGTGCCGGGATAGACTGTCAGAGAAAGATCGGGGTGGGGTGGGGGGATCTGAGTCGAGGAAGAGGACCCTTCCCCTCCATCCATGAGAGTGTCAATTCCTGTCTTCATTACCTTTACATCTTCCACACGTGAGCCTTAGGTAGCAACACTCTCCAATTACATGTACTTCCATTAAAAAAAAAATATCTCTGTGAGTGCCTTGGGTACTTACAGAAATGCACACTAGTACCCTGGTAGCCAGAAGGATCCGATCTGTCTGCCTAAAGGACTTCTGGCAGTTAAGCGTTTTACTTTAGGGCAAATAAAATGTCAGCCACCATTAGACAGCATCTGGCAACAATATGCCCATTTCATCCCTGGGGATCGACCTCTCCCCTAGAAGAGATGGTACTTGAAATAGGAGAGGCTTTTGGATGCAGGACCTCCTATCCCTCCCACCCAGGCATGGTGGCTAGGGAGTGGGCAGACTGCCACCCACAGACGGACACAGGGAGCCAGATCAAATGTGAACCTAGGGGGCAAACATCCCAGACAGCAGTGACCAAAGGCTCTTCACCCTCGCTATATGGGTCTGTGGTTAAGGAGGGGTGAGTCTGATCTCTAGGCTGGCCTAGATTAGCTCTACAAAATGTAAAACAGCCTCCACAACCACTTAAAGAAGAATTTGGGCTGACTGAAGTAAAAGCAGCAGTGGTGTGCTGTGACTGAAGGGAGATGCTCAAAGAGGAGACTCCACCCCCTCGGAATTCCCCGTGAAAGGGGCAAAACTAGCAGTTCTTTTGAGAGAGAGGGTGAGGATGTGTAACCCTCTCTAGTGGGAGCATCATTTTAGGGATTCGAGACCACAGGGGTGATAAGAAGGGCTAATTTGCAGAGAGATAACTATAACCAGGCAAGCTGCCTAAGGCTGGAAAAAATAAAACATTTCTTCAATAGTCTTGGGTGTGTGTACGAGTGAAATAAACTAACACTTGTCAATGGGGGTGGCTTGCTACTCACACACAGTGCTGAAATGTTCCCTGTTCTGAATTGGGGGGAATTGTGTTCTTCAAGTAAACAAACTGTGGTGTGTGTCCTGCTGGGAAGTGATTTCCAATGAGGCACGCACCACACCGGCTCTGTGTAGAATATATGCAGGGTCACCAGTTTTACATCAAGCTTTTAACATATAGGCTTATCATATTTCTAGGCCTCTAGTTTGACCAACAACATGGCCACATCAATGAAATCATGAGCTCTGTAAAAACAGAGTTCAACTGGAGTGTCAGAACCATTTACTTTGATGAAACAGCTAACATTGTCCAAAAATTCTTACCAACTTCATGGCTTCTCTCTCAGGAGCTACTTTATTAATATTGGTGAAGTCTATGCTTATTTTTTTTCAGAGTAAAGGCCCTAACTCTTTAAAGAATAAAAAATGATAAGTAAAAAACTTTAAATGTAAGAATATTGAGACACACATGCATTTGATTTCTTTGGTTGTTTGTGAACAGCTCTAACGAAGGAGAGCTGGCTTTTAAACTCCTCATTCTCCTGCCTCTACATCCCAGGGACATAATCTCATCTCTGGGATGTAATGTACATGGTACATTACCCATAAACCGTTGGATTGGACCGCGTGCATATTCCTATAGAGCACTGAAAAACAAAGAAAGCATCCTCATTCCGATTTATTTTTCTTGGTTTCAATTTTCTTGGTCTTTGTTTAATAATGCCTTATTACAACGTTAGAAGACTAAGCTAATGCACAGTTTCAATACCTAGGAACGTGGTGAATTTTAAAGTAACATTAATATTAATAATGCTTTACAAGATAATTGTTTTGGGGGAAAACTTGTTGCTAAAAATAAATAAATAAATAACCCTTGATCTTTATATATATATATATATGTTCTGATGACTGATGATGGCATGTCTGTCTGGGTGAGGGTGTCAGATCCTCTGGGACAGGAGTTATATACAGACAGTTGTGAGCTGCCCTGTGGGTACTGGGAAATGATCCTGGGTCCTGAGAAGAACAGCCAGTGCTCTTAATTGCTTCTTTTTTTAGACATGTCAAGGACCTTTGCTGAGATGCGTACTCCTGCTTTTTACCTGACATCTGTGAGCAGGAAGGTGATGTCACCTTTTGTGCCTTCCACTGGCAGTTAGGAAATTCCAGGGCAATCCCAGCAGCAACAGCAACAGCAGTTAAGTCAGCATCTGCATGGAAGAGAGAGGTGCAGATGTTTACAACTGTCCCTTCCCCCCAAGCTGGCCAATGCAAAACTCCTCAAATCTGAAGAGGAAGTCTCACTGCCAGGAATGTGGGTGAAGCCTGAAGTGGCCTAAGCTTTGAGGTGAAAGGGTTTACTCTTTAAGCGAATCGTGAAAATGTTTGCCGTCATCATGTCAAACATCGGTGGAGTTAAGAACTGCTCAAGAAACGACCAAATTCTAACTAAACTCTACATGTGCACCATGAAGATCACACTGCCGTTGTGTTTCCATATGAAAGATAATATCATATCTCTTGTGGCAACCCTTGGAGATGTTGTGGTAATTTTTATGCATAAGCCTGTGATGAGGTAGATATATCTACAAACAAGATGATATAGAATGTAGAACGCGCATTTATGTAAATCACCACATAATGCAAATGTGTTATGATTGATATGATGTGAATAAAATAAGAGAAAGTTGACTAACATATAAATGACTATTCGTCATTTACTAAATATCAGATGAATATGAATGTGTGTGCTTTTATTCTTCTTGATGATATCATAAAAATTGTGTTTTGATTGTTCACTGAGGTTAAAAAATAGAACTCCCAGATCCAAGATGGGGCTCTATGATACTTGGAAAGTTATAAAATGGTTCAGCAGACTTTGGTTGGTGCTAATTGATGGATACATGAATGAATGAATGGATCAGTGAATGAGTGAGTGAATGAATGAATGAGTGAATGAAGTAGGAACCAGTGAATGAATGGACAAGCAGGTATTAGTCCCAGCCTGTGGAGTGGATTCAAGTAATTGTTAGCTCTATCAGTTGGTCTCATAAATACCTCTTACTGCTCGTTCTCCAGTTCATTCCAGCAAGAAACTCTGTGAGCTTTGCAGCAAAATTTGCTGGGATTTAACTGAAACACGGAAGCAATCAAGTGGTTGAATTCTGGGTTTTTCCAATTGAATGGCATTCCTTTATCCCTATTGATTTGGGCTTTGGTAAATTCAATTGGTGATACCACCTGGATGATTTTAAGACTCTCTGAAGCTTTTTTTGTTTGTTTTAAGTTTCCAACATAGCTCAAGGAACATAAGCATTTCATCAATTGAAAACTAAGAATCATTTCTGTGGGATGTGTAAAACAAGAAGCTGACCAGCATTATGTTCTTTTTCTTTAATTCAGCGTCATTATTGAGAGTTATTCTTGGACTTTATGAAAACCAGATTGGAACATGGGCATGCTCTCTGTCGAACTATGTTCAAGGAATTGGAACTGAAAATCATTCAAACCAGGAAATGTGACATTGAAAAATAGTCGGCATTCTTTCTTCTACCTCACACTTTCTGACGAGACAGTCCTAGGCAGATCCCGGATCTGTTTTTATTTTTTTTATTGTTCTTATTAAGAACTGGACAGTTTTATGCTCACATGCACATTTATGTGAAGTGCCTCAAGGTCCAGGGAAGATTATATTTAGTTCAATGAAGGAAAAAGCACAGTGCTTATATAGACTTCATGGAAGGGGTGTGTTAGACCTTGAACTTGTCCTGGAAAATCAAGTAGGTACAGGAGAAAAGAAATGCACGTGAGAGCAATGAGATCGATCAAAGGGCGAACTGAAGACTGTTGACCATCCCGCTACCTAACTGCCTGGAAGGGGCCGTGGAAGAATCACAGATATTGAGTACTCAAACATCAGAAGGTTATAATTGATAAACAGAATAGTGATCAAGGCAAAGAGTTGTGACTTGTTCCTGATGGGAAAGTGTCCTCCCTCCCTTCCTTCCTTCCTTCCTTCCTTCCTTCCTTCCTTCCTTCCTTCCTTTTGTTTTGTTCTTTCTTTTCTTTTTTTTTTTGCCTCTTTCTCCCCTTCCTCTTTTCTTTTCTTTCTTTTCCTTCCTTCCTTTCCTTCTCTTTCTTTTCCTCTGCCCCTCCCTCTCTCCCTCTCTCCCTACTCTCCCTCCCTCTTCCCCCCCCTCTCTCTCTCTGTATTTTGAGACAAGGTCTCATTTTGTTGCCTGAACTCACTGTGCAGACTAGACTGGCCTTGAACTCATAGAGATCTGGTGTCTTTGCCTTCCAAGTGCTGGGATTCAAAGCCTGTACCATCACACCTTACATAAAACTGTCAAGTTCTTAATAAGAACAAAAAAGTAGAGAGAGGGAGGGAGGGATGGAAGGAGTGAGGGAGGGAGGGAGGGAGGGAGAGAGAGAGAGAAGAGAGAGAGAGAGAGAGAGAGAGAGAGAGAGAGAGAGAGAGAGAGAGAGAGAGACTCTACACCATCCTGGCATATCCAAGATACAACAAATAAACAAATTCTATCTTCCTCTTTATTTGTCAAAGCATGTGACTGCCCTCATGGTTGTGCCCATGCCAGGGGCTCCTTTCCCTACTTTATATGAAGGCACCGCCTCCACCAGCAGTGGCTCCACTCATCTGAACCCGTGTTTCTTCCATTCCCGTTAGCAGAGCACACATCTGTTGAGGCCTTTCACTGTGCCTTTATTTACATCATTCTTGGTATAATGCCTTCTTTATACTGAGTAAGTTCTCAGCAACTGTTCATTGAGTTTAATTGAAGGAATGAAATGTGTTTATTGAAAACACTGCTTCAGCTTATAAATGCAATATGGAAAGTGCTTTCAGGAATCCAGAGGAACGTAGCAGATGTGGGACTTGTCTGCCTTTAAGTGCCTCGACTAACTTGTTTCACATGAACGGCAGTGCCGAGCAATCTTTGGTGGAATTTCAGAAGCCACATTGTGACATTATGACAGAGCATGGTCAAGTTGGATTCAAGTCCATTTCTGACTGCTTGTTAAAATAGGCAAAGGGTAACATTAACGTTTGTCTGAAGTGGGCAGGGAAAGGTCACGGAGAATATCCATGGGAGGTGAGGGAAGTTTGGGAGGAGCAGGTTGGGTCCATCTGAGGTCAGGATACTTCCTAGAAGTTTCCAGTATGCCAATAAAATAAAATAAATAAAATTCAGTTTAAAATTCTTGAAGTTAGAATTGTTTTGCCTCTCTGCTGCATTCTGAGTAAAGAACTGCTTTGGTCAGGGCCTGAGTTGGGGGATTTAATATTGTTTCTGTCATAATTTTTTTCAAGAGATAAGAAACATCCATAGTGCAAGATTCATAGACCACAGAACAATGATGTATTTAAGATAGGTTTCATGCCTATTCAGCAACATAGCCGAGAGTTCAAATTTCAGGTTTCAAGGAAGAAAGCCAGTGGGTGACCTCTAAAAATTTCTGTGTTGGTATATAAAGTGTCCTACTATGTATTTCACAATTCAAATTAACATTGCTTTGTGTCCTCTATGGGGGACCGAACTTCGTTAATGAGGGATTTTCTGTCTGGGAAGAAAACAGACAATTCAATGGTCATTAACTATGTTTTTTTTTTCCTTCTCCAACACAGTCTTCTGTGATGTCAGTCTGCTTTGCCCGTTTTCATCCTAATTTGGTGGTTGGTGGCACATATTCGGGCCAGATTGTCCTCTGGGACAATCGCAGTCATCGAAGAACCCCTGTCCAGAGGACCCCCTTGTCAGCTGCTGCACACACAGTAAGTTAAGCTTCTATCATACCCCTGAAAGCTACCCACGCCCTGAGAGGAGAAGCAGCTCACAGGACAGCAGTGTGACTAAGGCAGGAGTAACTAATTTATAGGGGCTGCATCCTTCCTAACTGCCTACACTATGGCTTAGTAGTAGAGGTCACATGCCTCTAACCCAGCACTCTAGAGGCTAAGGCAGGTGGATTGCCAGTTTGAGGGCAGTCAGTTCTACAAAGCAGAGCCTGTTTTGTTTTTTGTTTTGTTTTTGTTTTTGAAAGTGGGCTAAAAAAGCATTAGCTTATACTTAGGTGTCACAAACAGATTGCTCTCTATCCAGAGCTCCTGGTCAACCAGAACTACAGAAAAGGAAAAAAAAGCACTTGCTGGGCAGTAGTGGTAAATGCCTTTAATCACAGCTCTCTGGAGGCAAAGGCAGGTAAATCTAAATTCAAGGACAGCCTGGTCTACACAATGAATTTCATGACAGCCAGGGCTATACAGAGAAGCCCTGTCTCAAATCACAAACAAAAAAAAAAAATAAACAAGTAAAAGAGGCATTGACTTTGGAGAAACATATTAATAATCTTAGCTTTCTGTAAGTTTAAGTTTGAGCACATAGAAAGCTCTTCTATGGTTCCAGAGGTCATCCATTAACTAGGGTTCCTGTAACTATCTTCCTAAAGAATCTCTTCACATTGGTATTTTGAGATGCAAACATATATTTCCAAATAGACTGCAGAGAGCAAATACCATGCCTAGTGACAGTACATGGGACATGTGCCAACATGCCTCTTCCATTTGCAGTCTGAAAGAGTACTATGACTTTAAATTTGGGAATGTGTAGTGTTCTCAACATGAAGTCTACAGTGACAGTATAATCCCCAAGGTTAAAAGTCAACATCTCAAACCCATTACCCATAATTTCGTAGAAGAGGTTCAGCATAGTGTTCACAAGACAACTGCTCTGTCATTTCCTTCAAGAGAATGACAGGTGTGAAGAGCAATTGTTTGGAGGGACGAGGAGACAGGCATGTCTCCATCAATTGCTGTTACCTTGACATTCAGGGTAGCTGATGTTCCTCCTCTGAAATGCCTAAATTATGTCCAAGGATACAGCCCCGGCATTGTTTCCAATTTCCTTAATGCGGTTGCTATATTGTTTCATCTGTTGGCCACAAAACCATTCCAGCTTAGAAAACAGATGGATGGCCACCTAGCTGAAACAAGGCGGAGGGGAATTCTCCTGCTCTTGTTAAGCTCGAAAATGGGAAATGACAAATGCCAAGTCAGTTCTAATTTTGATTGACCGGGGCCAAAGACTCATGCAGGTAAAATGGTTCTTGGGAATCTTGGAAAATTGATCTTACCTACTCTATTTCTCTAAACTAATAACAGAAAATTGGGACCCAGGAGAAGACTAGCCCAGTGCAGGTGTCTCCTCAAGTAGCACCAAATCTATTCCTTGGCTCTCTGTGGATGTCTGGTGCATTTGTGACCAAGATTCCAATTTTTCAAAAATTATGAATCCAACTGCTACAAGATTTAGGAGAAAGCTTTTGGGGGAATTCCAAATTCAGGAGTTCTTCCAAAGCCTCACTCTTTCTTCTCTAGGTAATGAACAGTGTGACCATCATGAGTAAAGGCTGCTATGATCAAGCTGAGAGGCATTATTTTTGTTAGGAAATAAAACGCAAACCAATTTCTTCTCTCGCTTGCTGTGTTTTGTCTAATCTGTCTGTAGCTCAATGTGTACAGTTTGTTTTATGTTTGTCTTTCAGCTTCCATCACGGCCTGGCTGATTGGTACCAGGAACAAAGACACAAACAAAAAGCTCTCCGCAGATGACTTGCTAATTCCGTTCACACCCACTACACATATGTATTTGGGACAACAGGAAATCATAATTAAAACAAAATCTCCTTCTGCCACACACTACATTTATTCCTAAACTAATTAAAAAGCAATCTGGCATTTCTATGGAGAAAAATAAGCTATACTGTTGTCTTCTTTGCTTATTTCTTTCCAGTCAGTAGAGATTGTGCCATTTTCTTTCTGTTGGATAAAGATGTGTACTTGTGTTTCTTTGGCTCAAGGAATCCTCTCTACCTAACTCTTCTCCCTCTTGCATCTTTTTGGGCTTCTGAACTGATTACAGTTTGGGTCTCAGTGATTAAGTTCCATTTGAGTCCTTCTGTTAAAAAAAATTAAATAATACTCCAGGTATCCTTCAATTCACATCCATGAAGCATGCTTTTTCCTCAAAGGGACAAAGGAAACTTTACATCAGTATAGTACTTTCTGAGATCATCCCCAATAAGTCAAAACAGCAACTTTCTGAATACTCATTCACACATATTCATCAGTTTTACTAAATCTGATATTTCTGTGTGAGACTAATACATTCATTTTACCATTTAATCTCCGCACTGCCCTTGGACTGCTCTGTAGCTCATAAGTTAAGTTTGATGACCCAGTGCTTTGAGATCCAAAATACCAAAGACCTGAGAAAGAATGTTGGCTACAGTCTCACCCTAACTAGTCCTTCTATTATTTAGAAACTTGATTAAAATAACCTTGGTTTAAAATATCTGTTGTACTTACCCTTGTGTGGATCCCATAATGTCTATACATGGGAAGAAGTCAATAGAAACATGGTATGAGAAAGACATAGGGACTTATGACCTGTTCATCAACATAGGTAGAAGAGGATTGAACAGTTTAAAAAAAATGTCTACTCTTGTGATACATTATTATGGCTTTTGTTTCAATATATTAAAAATGAGATTTGTGCTCCATAGATTTCTACACTGCACAATCAATTGTTGGTAGATGGCCCTGTATCATTCTCAGAATGTTACCCTTAGGGAACTTTGATAAAAGACAGAAATTTGTTTGAAACAGAAAAAATGTTGAGAACTAGGTAGCTAAGAAAGAATGGAAGGAATTCCTAGTGGCTAGCTTAAAGAAAGGAGTTAAAAGTGGAGGATGGAAAACAGTAATAAAAGGTTCACACAGTTGTGTTGTTTGGACTCAAATGCACTGAGAGCAGCTCCCCTGCTCCTGGAGGGGGAATCTTTCTTTCAGTTCCTGCTAACACTGGCTGCCCTTTAAGAAAGGTGTTGCAGACCAGTTTGGACAAGTTCTAGGAACAAGCAGTCAAGCAACTATACTCAATGATTATTGCTGCTCTTTCTGACCAGGAGTTTATATGATAATAATAGTCTCAGAACCATCTTTCTGTAATCCCAGTTTCCGACTATTGAAGGTTGTTTCATTGTAGTTGTGGCTAGGTATTATGGACACTAAGTCGTCGAGAGGACGGTTTAAACTGTCAGCTGTTTCTATGGAGAAGCATCAAGTAAACTGTGGTTAGGCCGCTCGTGGCTGAGATGCCTGAAATCTAAGCCCAATTGCTGTGAGATTCTGCTTATGCTAACCTTCCATTTTGTGTTTAGTGAACAGCTGCAGATGTTTTATCCTACTGTGTAGAATTCTACAGAACAGGATCAGCTTCTAGGGTTCTGACAGATGGCTAGTGCATCTTACTTAGTTCCTAGGATACGTAAATGCCCTTTGTCAAAGCTGAGACCTAATTTAAACCGCCACACATCACTAACTGGTATTCTGAAAAATAAATCTCATCTTAGATTTTGAAATCGGTGGTGGCCCAGGCCTTTAATATCAGAACTCAGGAGGCAGAGGCAGGTATATCTGTGAGTTCAGACCAGCCTGGTCTACAGAGAGAGATGTAGAACAGCCAGGACTACATGGAGAAACCTGTCTTAGAAAACGAAAATGAAAACAAAAGAAAGAAAGAAAGAAAGAAAGAAAGAAAGAAAGAAAGAAAGAAAGAAAGAAAGAAAGAAAGAAAGAAAGAAAGGAAGGAAGGAAGGAAGGAAGGAAGGAAGGAAGGAAGGAAGGAAGGAAGGAAGGAAGGAAGGAGGGAAGGAAGGAGGGAGACAAGAAAATGAAAGAGAATCCCTATTCCATCTACTAAAGATATTATGACACTAAGTCTACCACCAGTATACCTCCTCAAATTTAACTAGTGTGTATTAACTGCTTTTTAAAGACAATACTACCAAAAGTTTAGCCCTCACTAGAATACATTGTACTTCATATTTAGTAACACATCGTCCTTCCAAGACTGTCCTGTGCCTTCTTGAAGACTGTCTCTTTTCATACTCTTATTAAGTTTAGAAGCTATGCTGTGTAGTAGAGACAATCATGGAACCCAGAGTTCTCTCCGTCCTTGTTCCTGCCCCACTAACGCTCATCTGTTCTCATTCCCTTCAGTTCTATTGAATTGTATAACTTAGTGGTGAAGCTCTGTACATATTTGCACTACTAGTAGTTGCTATAGGACTTTTCCAGAAATTCAGCTCACAAATGGCAAATGACTGGAAGCCAGATATTGTCACTTGGTAGGCCTGTTTTCAGGCAATGTGCTTGACTCTCAGATGCAATCACTTTCCCTTGCTGTGACACCTGATCCTCTGTGTTGATGTTTTTACAGCATCCTGTGTATTGTGTCAATGTCGTTGGGACCCAGAATGCTCACAACCTGATCACTGTCTCTACCGATGGCAAAATGTGTTCATGGAGCCTGGACATGCTCTCAACGCCACAGGTGTGTCTATCTTAAACTAAACATTGAAATATTCTGGCTCAAAGACTGCCTGCTCAAGAACTCATCTCCTAAAGGCCCCAAAGGCCTGGTTTCAGCAGTCAGTCCTTGAAGCCAAAACCTATTTCCTCTACCACAAATTATGTCATTATTGCAATCTGTTAATCCTTAGGTTAGTTTCAAATGAAATGGAATAATCCATTTTAAAGCACAGGGATTAGAGAATTTGCCTGGAGTGAGAATTGTACTCACCCTACAGCATTGGGAAGCCATGTGAATGAGGTGGGAGTTCAGCTGAGCAGCCCTTCCTGGGGACTCGCCTTGAAGGAAAAGTATTCCAGCAAACCAGAAACCCAATCTGTTGCTTGTTTCTGTACCCTAGACGACCGCCTGTTTTCCTCTCTGGAATGCTTGCGAGCATGGCTCCTGACATTCCTTGCTCAATAAGTGAGAAGTTGAAAATGAACCAGTGCCAGTGTCTCCAGAACACTACTGCTCTCAGCAATGGAAGCAAAACAAAGGACTGGAATGGGGAGGAAGGCTGGACGCAGGCGTCTGAGCTGAGTGTCACCTTCAGAGCATGCACGTGTGACATGCACATGTGTGCAGACGTGAATGCTGACATGCTCACACTATGCACATGTCTTTCTGTGAAAAAAGTGCAGCATTCTCCCCCAACTTAAAACCACGAAGAGTTCACTGGGCTAGTGTTTGGCAGATATGTGAAGAAAATCATAGAAAATTTCCCGAAGATAATTCTGAGTCTTACCATTGCTGTCCCGTCCTCTGGAATGACAGCTCTAAAATGTCTCCATTTGATTTCTGAAGAGCACTAGTTTCCAGATAGATAAGAACATATGGAAGTTGTAAAGAACCTCCTTGAAGTCTCTATAGATGTAGAGAATGTTAAAGCTAAGTTCGTCACATAACTTTAGGGGCACAGAGAGAGTGCTAATACAAGGCTCTCACAATTCAGGTTCCTGGTTTTGCCTATCTTTATGCAGGCCTGGAGTTGTGTGCAGATAGTTTATGGTTTTGCTTTTAAAATCTCAGCAATGTGTTGTTTTCTTTTAAAAGCATAGAGATTATAAACAGATATCGGAGAAAACCCTCTATTTGGGAAGTTTTAATTGCCCATTTTGCTGATTAAACATGTGTTTGTTTGGGTTAAGGCAGTGGTGTGGGAGCTCGGAGCCCATTTTTATTAGTGCTAGCATGCCCACAGACGCCTGCCTGTGTGTGGAGACAGGGTATTTCATGGCCTTGTCTCCAAGGACAGCAGAGACAAGTGAGGCATCACACAATGGCCTGCCCTTCCCCCTTCACCAGGCCCACCTTCACCCAGTGAGTGTGAACACACAGTTCCTTCCTTGCTGCTAACTTTAGAGACAGGGCAAACATCAGATGTTCCTGTTTTCTGTGTTACTGTCAAGGCATCTCTCCCTTTAATCTGCATGCTACAATGCTCTCAATGTAGGGACGCCATGAATGATCAGTATCCCGTGGGGCCTCAGGGTCCATGAGACTGTACCCTGTCAGCGAGCATTTCCTAGTCAAGGACTCTGGCCAGAACAGCTTGGTCGACTTGCACAGGAAAATCTGAGTTCCTGTAGAACTCCAGGAACAGTTTATGCCAAGCTTCAGACACACAAAATAGGCCATTTTGTGTAAACAGACAGGAATAATCAGGATCATGGTGGATACTTATCCTTTATTGTCATTAAACTTAATTGAGCATAATATAATTTCTAGACACTTAATTTTAACTCACGTGTGTCTGTGTGACTGTATGTCATGTGTGCAAAGGTTTGCATGGAAGCCAAAAGCATCAGATCCTTCTGAGTGGGAGTTAAAGGTAGTTGTGAGCTGCCTTACTTGGGAGCAGGGAATGGAACCCTGGTCCTCTGGAAGAACAGCCAGTAGTCTTAACCACTGAGTCATTTATCCCTTCATCCTCCAGCAGTGTGTAAGTCTTTTGACATGTTCTCGAACTCTCCATTTAACAAAACATTTTATCATATAAAAGAGACTTGCCTGATGTGTTAAGGACTTAGAGCCTGTACACCCAACAACCACCCTTCATGGGCTCTTCCTCTTCCAGTTGAAGTCTGCTTTTTTAGGACCTGAGTGAAAACCTCCTGGTCTCAGTGCCTGCGGGACCCACAGTCCCTCCGTGACAAATGTGTTTAGTACATCTGATATTAAATACACGTGTATTCTCACCAACAATTGATTTTGAAAATGTTTGTAAATACAAGGGTATTGTGTGTTTTATTAAAGCCTGGAGCTGACAAGCGTGATCATTACAGTATTATCTTTAGTTTCTGCACCATTAGTTTCAAAATTCTCACCTGTCATCTCTGCCTGCCTTGGGAAGCAGCGGCATGTGCTGATGAAATCCAGCCGGCCTGAAACCAGAGAGACAGAGTGGCCAGGGCGTCAGGGGCAGCTGAGTCTGGCTTCTAGCACAGTGGGGGTCTTCTGTCGCACCGTGTGAAAGGCAAACAGACCATTTAGCCAAACGATTTTTCCATGCTGTGTTTGGCACTGCGAGGAGTTGACAGATGGAAATGTAACCACACCATGTTTTTGGTAGGAGAGCATGGAGCTGGTGTACAATAAGTCCAAGCCTGTGGCAGTGACAGGGATGGCTTTCCCGACGGGAGATGTCAACAACTTCGTGGTCGGCAGCGAGGAAGGCACTGTCTACACGGCTTGTCGTCATGGAAGGTGATCTTTCTGTTTCCTTTATGATGACATGGTCCTCATTTTCCAAAATCTTGCCATCTAGATTATAACCACCTTGCTTTGTAAAATAGTCATTTCTGAAAAGAGAAAAAGGCAATGTACAACCTCAAGACCTTATTAGCTTAAAGTACATATCTGTCTAGGTCCCTGGTGACTTACAAACCTTTGCGCACTTCACAGCACCTTGAAAAACAATGTTTGACTTCTTCACAGAGCCTATCACACTCCATCTCCCTTGATAGACTCGCCTTTTGCACATGCCATCAAGTTCCAACCATGTGTCCTGCAGAGATTAATAACCACGCAGTATCGCCTGTCCCTATATGCCTTCATGACTCTGCCGCTTTGTTCTCTGCTTGGTCTAGCATTTCTGACTTCTTTGCCTAAGTCCTCGGCTTTAAACATCCAACAGAGGCATGGTTCCACACTGAAGTCTTTCTTCCATCAGAGCTTTTAGGATTTCACCTTGTTCCATCAGTTCATTCATTTAAGGAGTGTTTGCTAAGAACTCGATCTGTATCAGAAACCATCATGAGAATACAGTACAGTGCAGCGTGCTCAAGAGCTAATGTTCTTGTTGAGAGTAAAGACTGATATAAAAGTCAAGGGTCGCTTAAGATTAAAAGCATCACAAAGACAAGTAAAGTAGGATGAACAGGCGAAGAGCGTTGTCAGTCAGGGTGGTTAGTCTACATATTCTTCTACACACATCTGCAGTAGCATCTCTCACATTGTCTTCCAATCAGTCATTCATCTACCACATTTCTATCCCGAAATGATTCCCATCTCTTCTCTTATATCCTGCCCCAGTACCTGGCACTAGGCAAAGGAGTGACAATATAAATAAGAAATAAAGAAATGACAATATCTAAATAATGAAAGAAGTCCCTTAAGGTCCTCCCACCAAGTCAGAAGGATTGAAATGGTATGAAATATACACAGCGCTGTGCAGTTCCCAGAAGAGATTGTCAGGTTTCTTTGAAAACAGCCATAACACTGAGGTGGATTCCAGCCATTTAGACTTAACAGGTGGCCTCACATCTTTTGAAAAGATCCCGGTGTCCACAGGGATGCTTAATTTCTCTTTCACTTTTATAGTTCTTGGCCAGTTGAATCTCTCACTCCCATCCCAGGCTATTTAGGCTTAAGCTCAGCCACATGAATTTTTACACTCCAAGCACACAAGCTGTGATGTTTCCATTGGTTTTGTTTCCAAACAAGCTGTGTTTGCCCTGCTTAGATGATTTAAAGATGACCTCAGAAGGCACTGCATACAGGTTTATGTCCAACATCTCTACAATAATAAGTCTTGACTAAGGCCACACACCAAACAAAAAGATCTGATCAAGTGATTCAGTTGTTCAAACATTCACTGTGCTCCTCCTCTCTACAGAGAGCATGGCTGGATAGTCTAAGTACACAGGGAGCATTTAAATCTGGTTCTTGTCATTGGGAAACTGACAGTAGTGTTTCCAACAAGTACATACATACATGCAAGACTAATAAAATGCTATTATGTGACACACAGAGCCCAGTGAGTGAGCCACAGTTCCATCTCTATGCACATCAACAAGACAGACATTAGGCTGACCCAATCCAGTTACACCCTGGGTTTGTACACTCTGGGTGTTTAAAAGCTGGAGTGTAAACTCTGTTTTTTTCCCCACTTTTTAAGCGAATCACTTTCTAAATGATGGGTATTTTTATTTTGTGGCTATTGCAAGCAGGACCAGCTTGCAAACATTGTTGTGCAAAAGAATGCTGTCTATGATTCACATCACAAATGGTTCTTACTAAAAGTTTAGCTTTGCTTTTGACATTGATCCATCCAAATGAAATACAGGATTCAAATCTTGGTGAGGTGGTTAAGCAGCAAGCACTGTCTCTGTCATAGTGTTAAATGGGTGATTAAGTGTTACAAGAAAGAGCTGGTGGATTTCTACTTTTTAACCCAAGGAAGATGTAAATCCACTTCTACAAATTCAACAAGGTCTTCACTTTGCACCCTATAAAAATCCTTTTGGGATGCTGCTAAAAAAAAAAAAAAAAAAAAAAAAAAAAAGTGGATCTCACCAGGAGCCACTTCAAAGATCAACTACTTGTTCATCAGAGCACATTTTGCTGATCATGTGTTGGAAGCACTGTTAGCCATTTTCCTGGGCATAATCATTGAGTGCTTGTTATAGGGCACATACTCAACAGGGTTTGCCTCAAATTTTACTCAGCACACTGACATTGATGGGTGCCCCTGGGCCCAAATGTTTTAATAACTGAATTCAATTTTGCTATTAGTCACATAATATTGAGATTCCACAGTCTCTATATGTTTGTCACACTTATAACCTCATGCATATGGATTTTAAAAATATGATATTGTTGGTATATGTTCTAAGAGTTTTCTAATTGTGTACGACTGCGTGCAGACTATTATATAGTTTTTAAAAGACTGGCAAGGATCTTGTCTTGGTTCAATCATCCAAGTCTAAGAATGACTTTTAAAATGTACATCCCTACTCTGAAGTATGCTTTTTGTTGAAATATGCTTTTTTAAGGAGCATAAGTTTGCCTTTCTTTTTTGTTATAAAGTTCAACCAATATTTCTAGAGTTTTTATTGTATACTAGATGCTTAGCAGCAAAAAAAAAAAAAGTAAAATATATTCCCTTATGGAATTCACAAAATGAATCTCTAATCTCTTTTCAGTTCTAATGAAATGAAGATATCATTTTTTTCAAATCATATTGGTAGCACATAAATTATTTTGAGGTAGCAAAGATTTTCATAAGATGTCACGTATTTTAGACATGTCAACTCAACTTCAGAAATTTCCTAGAAGGAAAAAACAACTACTCTTTCAAAGAAACACTGAGCTGTAAAGCCAATGAACTTCCTAGAGAGCCTAAGTATCTCAAGACTTGTTGCACTGTAACTAAGAAAACTTCTGAGATTTCAAGCGCATTTGTTTTACTATAAAAGCTTTCCAACAATGACAAAATCTGTAAGACCACAGGAAATAGATAAATGATACAAATTATGTAATTAAATTCTCAAGATTTCTTAAGCATCAGTGTCTTCCTCTCAAAATCGCTGTAAAACCGGTTTCATTCCTGATAATGTATGGTTGCTTTAACACATGCAGAAATGAAGGCTATTGTTTGTAATCAATTATTGCTTTACACTGAAATTCTACATGTTTGCTCTCTGCAGCAAAGCAGGCATTGGCGAAGTCTTTGAAGGTCACCAGGGTCCAGTGACAGGCATTAACTGCCACATGGCAGTGGGTCCCATCGACTTTTCTCATCTGTTTGTCACGTCATCGTTTGACTGGACTGTCAAACTGTGGACCACAAAGGTAAGGATGCCTTGATATAACTTGCTTCACGGTACACAGGGAGAGAGGATCTTTCCCTTCTGGGAGAGTTGCAGAGTACAGCTGTTACCTGGCATTGAAATGCAGACAGCCTATTGGGGATCTCCATCTGCCGGGGACTTTTCACACTCCATACTTACTATAAATATTTGAATTATACTTGAAAATGGGTTAATTGTATTATATATATTATTCAAATAATGATGAATCCAACATTCTTCTTTACTAATTCTACTAATGTAAACCCACTCGAATCTTGCCGTTAATCTTTCTAGGATCTGTAACGTTTACTTATACACATTCACAGCTATGGCAGAAATGTTTATATGGTTGGTCTTGATATTTGATTGTGTATCTTTTATCTTTTCTGATCTCTTGAGCTTTTCGGGGTTCCTCTACTGGTATACTGAGATATAAGTTACTTTATGGATTTAAATGCCATTTGTACTATGACAGCAGAAAAGATACATTGGTCTAGAGAATAAAGAGTAATATACAGGTGGAAAGTTTGGGACAGAAGGAACGATGACTACAGACAGAAATACAAAAGAGATGGAAGCCACAGAGGGGCTGATTAGTGCTTTGACTGGAAGAACTGTGAGACAGAGTCAGCAACACCTAGGGAATCTGGGGAGATGCCGATCTTGCCAAAAGGAGAAGCTCTGGGTTCAACAGGAGACCCTCTGCCAAAATAGTAAGGTAGAAAATGACAAAATGGAAGACACCCAGGACAAACCTCCTGCCTTCACAGAAGCACACGCAAGGGTAAGCACACTTGCACACAGACATGCACACATCCACACAGACATGTCGTCCACAAAGAAACTAGTGGCACGTGCTAGCCTTCACTGCATGGAGTGAAACATGCCCAAGGAAGGACGGGTTAGGGGACAGCTTTAGACAAGCTGGGCGTAAGGTTCCTGGGAAGTTCAGTGGAGGGCTTTGAGTAGGCCATTTGCTGTGACACAGAGAAGACGGAGAAAGGCTTGAGCTGCAGTTGCATTGATTGTAGTAGTCAGAAGAACAGTGATAGTTGTAGTCACAGGATCTGGAAGGAAGCATGGAGACTTGGTGGAGGAGTATCTCAAAGGTAGTCAAGAGATGTGGCAACAGAGAAAGGAGATGAAAGCAAGTCAAGGAACGGAAGAGAAGCAGTTCTGTGGGTGTATTCATGGGTCTTCAGGGAGATAATAATGTGAGGACGACAGAGATGTCCGCAATTGTCTGAAAATATGCACGGCCTCATGTAAAGGGGAAACTCCAATGAAATTTACATTCAAAAATCTATTTTCAAATATCAGGTGAGCAGAATCTAACAATTTCACATCTGAAAACATCCAGCCATTCTTGTACTTGTTGGGAATGCAAAATGGTGCAAAATCATGGTGAATTGTTTGGGAAAATCTGTAAATACTGCAGACCCTCACAAGCCATTTTCATATTAGGGTATCCATGATGAAGATACACAAACCAAACCATGAAAGGATGTCTGCTGAGTAGCAGTCATTGAAAGATTAACCAAAGGACAAAAGACTGGAAAAAACCAGAAGCTTTCATTAACAGGGCACTGTAAGAGGAAAAATAGAAAAAGAAAAAAAAAGGACTTCTCCACACTATTATAACTCCACACTATTATAAGTTGAACTCTAAAAAATATAACTAAGTTAGAAGAGCTGTGCAGAAAGAAATGCATTTGTCATTCTTTCTCAATGACCAACACACATTATGTGCTTAACAAAAATAATGATCCTATTTCTTTGAATATACTCTGCTTGGTACATTTGATATAGAAGTTATTAAAGTATTTTCTTAATTTAAAAAAATAAGACAACTTAAAAATTGATTCATAAGAGAATTTTATTTGTAAGACAACTTAAAGAACATGATCTGAATCACTTTAGTGTACTTCAAAGTGATGACAAAAATCCCTATACCGAGAGAGACATGGTTTGAAGTGGCTTTAACATCCAACACTTGGGGATACATTCCTAAAGCTATATATTTCAAGGGGGAAAAATACCAGAAAAACAAACAGCCTTAAACCAGTTCTAGAACTCATATGACTGGTAGGCATTGGCTGCCACTGTTCTGACTGTTAGGTCTGTATGTCCAGATAAAATAAACATCTATGCTACTGTCACTGAGAACTGTCATATAATCAGTGAATGGAAAGGCGCTACAGAGGTGTGGAGTGAAGCAACAGTTCTCTAGGTCTCCTGACTTAGAAGTATCTGTAAGAATTTGGGGTGCGTATTATCTTTTAATTAGAAAAAAACATTGTTCTAGATTCAAGAAAACTCTAGTAACTATGACCATCCTATGGCAAAGACCTCCCTGAACTCCAACTCTGCTCCCTAAGTGCAAGGGCTCCTGGTAAATCAGGGACCCGGCAGGGCTGCCTCATTCTCAGTCTGAAGCAGGATACACACATTATTTTATGCCCATTACTACGAGGCTTTTTGCCAAAGGACTTGGAACTCATCCTGAGTTTGTTACTAATAAGGGTAATAGTTTTAAGACTGGTGCACTGAAGAACATAAGCCAACATAAAAATATGTATGGATCACCTTTGGAAAATAATAGACAAGTAAGCTCATTGTTTCAAAAATTGCTGAGTAAGAGAAAGAACAATACATTTATTCTATCTTTTCCAAAAGTCTTGTGCTACAGGGCTACTAAATGGTGTGTGAGTGTGTATGTGTGTGTGTGTGTGTGTGTGTGTGTGTGTGTGTGTCAGACATGGCATTTGATTTCTACCACAAAGCTAAAACAAACAACAACAAAAACAGAAAAAACAAATTAAATAGAAAATATATATTTAAACAAAATGGAATAAAAAATCTGCAGCAAAGGTAAAACAAACAACAAAAACAAAAAATTAAATAGAAACTACATGTTAAAAAAATAGAAAGAAAACAAGCTTGAGACTTTTCAGATATCTCAAAATAGAGATCTTTCACAAATCTTACTTAACACTTGTCAGCTTGTTTAAAAGGTTTAGAAAGCTGTCAGAGATATATGACTACTATTTAATGGCATTCATGAATGTTTAAATATGATATTATAATAATTTTAAATGGCATTACCTTCTAGGGATGCATACCAGAATATTTATAGAAAATATAAATATATTTTCTATACTGCTGCCAGTGATTTGCTCAAAATAAGCCATTTGGGAAAGCGTGAGCTTGTGAATACAGATAAATAAGACTGCATGTGTGTTGGTAATCACTGAAGCTGAGTGACTGGCGTCAGTCCATTTATCAATATACATTCGCCATGTTTGAAGTCTTCTCTAACCACATTTAAAGAAAACCTAGGAGCAAACAACACTGACGAATACTCAGAACTGTGATATGCCTCCTATTTGCCAACCCCGAACCCGCCAGAGCACAAGGAAAACACAATTTCTTTGGAATGTGAGAAAAGAGCCCAAATTATAATAGATCAAGGAATGCATACAAGGTGAGATGCAAATGGAGCACCAAGGATCTTTCTTTATTTCTTTTGACTATTGAATTTCAAGATAGAGTCTCTCATAGACCAAGATGGCCTCAAAATCACCCCATAACAGACTAGCCTTCAACTGAGTAGGAGACTCAGTTATCTGGTGAATGGAAGTAGAAACGCTAGAGGGAACAGATTTCAGCTAGTATAGATTCATGAATGTAAAACAAAATGTGTAAACAAAACACAAACGGCTCTGGGCACAGTGGTGGACGCTTTGTGGTCAGAGAACAGTATTTTCATGTGTCTATCTTTGAAGCAGAGTTTTACCAACAGATGTCAGCTGTAGAAGTTTGGACATAGACATGGGAGGGAGAGGTTTCCAGGTTGGAGTTTTGCTAGCATGTGATGGAAGTAAACTGGAACATGGGACTTGGAGATAGAAGAAAGAAGGCATTTGGTGTTATAAGCTTACAAGCCTAGGAAATACAAAAACTTATCGGAGGAGGAAAGGGAACGAGGAACTGGAATCACAGTGAGGATCAAAGAATGGGTAGGAAGGAAGGAACTGGGAAAATACGATAGCAAGAGATTGCTGTTGGGAAGTAGGATGCGCAGATGTAGTATTTCATGACTGGCCTAACTCCAAGTGAGGTTTAAAAAGTCATGACGGATGCATCGCCCACAGTGGAAATCTAGTGAAGGTGGAGGTCGCTGGAAACATGAAGAACACAGGGACAGAAGGCAAAGGTGCTGTGACACCGCGGGGTTCGGAATCATCCTAGATCTGACTATAGCGGTCAAGTCTTCAGCGGGGTAGAGGAGAGAGCAAAAGCACAAAAGGTGCTAGAGGTGCACGGCTGGGCTTTTCCTTGGAGCAGAAGAACTGTGAAGCAGTCCCAAGGAGCGAGGAAGAAGCTTTTCACTCCTTCACTCACTGTTTGTAAACAGCACACACAGAAACAAACGGCTGCTGCCTGACCAAGGTCAGCCTTTTAGCCGAGACAGGAAAGGAAGTCTTATGTTGGCTCTAGGATTCCACTGAGTATGTATAGAGAGCTACCTACCGGAAGGCTGATGACACAGTGGATGGGGGGAGCATTTACTGTGGAGAACAAAAGACCCACAGTGATGGGATGGAGACATGTTGGAAACATCTGGGGGGAAAAGGGAACTGTGTTAACAGATTTTGAGGAGATACATAGTAATAGAAATTTCTACCAAAAAAAAAAAAAAAAAAAAAAAAAAAAAGCCCGGTGCAGACCTACAAAGAGGGAGGAAGTGGGGCGGGGCTTAAGTTCAGACTCTGCAGAATGAGGACAGCTTGAAGGGAGTCAAGATTAAAACACATTACACAGCCATCCTCAGCCCCAACCCTGACCACACCGAGTTTCATCACTAAACCGCTGTCAGGGAAGACTTCACTGTGAAGCAGAAACTTTGTTGGAGTGGTTTTCCTCATAAACAGAGGGCCAGGCCGCGTTCCAGGCAGCTGAGTCAACAAACTCAAAAGCAGACTTTTTTTTTTAGCCAAAGACTAGAAAGTAAGGGTCCAGTTGGGAAGTGAGACTGGAGAGATGGTTGTGCTTGATCCTAACTTTCAGTTTACTAAATGGTGGGGGTAATTAATTATAATTTAATTATAGAGAACTTCTGTGATGCAAAACCAGTTAATTTGCATTGGGTAGCCAACATTTATTTAGATAATACTGCATTGTGGTAAATGTTTTAAATGTTATCAGTCGGTTATATCTTCACCACCTCTCTGACTTAATAGTATCCCATGCTATAGAACAGATATGAGGAGGCTAAATGACTTAACAGGTACATTTGTCAAATAATTGGAGAAACTATGTCTAAATTCAGTTTTGTGTGATGTCAAAGCCTAACGGGAAAAGAGTGCAGACATTATACTGTTTTAAATACTTGAGTACACTGGGGTCCAAAGAGAAGGGATAATAAAAAATGTGGATTAATAGTGTGTGGTTGAAACATGGATAAACATGACATTAGGGGTTGTAGGAGAGAGGTACATGGTAGAAGGTGGGAAAGGTGACTTGTCTGAGCCCGGACAAGCTGTTACAGGTAGGACTAGCTAATAAGTGTGTAGAGTGGAGAGAACTGGAAGGAACTGAGTTGTCTGCTGATCATGATGAGAACTGAGAAATGGTAGGGAAAGGACCAGAGTTCTTTGCAAGAGATAAGAGCAATCTCTTATTCTGAAGGCTGCCCAAACCGTGCATACTTGAGGACCAGCTACGGCTAAATAAGGTAGCTGGTTTCTGTATTAAAATTTACAAGACTACAAGAAGAAAGTCCCACTCGATGCTACATTTTATGCTATAATTAATAGATTGCTTCATCTATTTGGAAGGGTATACTGCCCCAAATGATTCTCTTCTTTTGAGGTGGTCTCAGGGGAGTTGTTATCCTCGAATTGGTTGCCGTGAGAAAATACCAAGTATGAACAATTGGAGGGAGGGAAGGTTTATTTTTGCCCACAGTTTCAAAGGCTCATTCATGTGTATGGGGAGCAGATCTGTTTATCTCATGCTAAGGTAAGCAAGGGAAGGAATATGGGGTGGGGCAGAGCAAACTACACATCACGACACCTACCCAGTGACCTGCTTCTTCCAGCCAGACCCCGCCTCTGTCTTCCATCACCTCACAAGATCTCTATCAGATTATCGATCTTTCAAAGGATTAATCCTTTCCTTAAGTCAGAGCTCTTGTGACCTAGTTGTCTCTAGAATGTCCTTCTTTGATGTAACCAGGGATGTGTTTTTCTGATCTCCTTGGTGTTTCTCAGATCATTGGAAATTAACGATCAAGATTCACTCTCATACCTCTCTCCTAAAGCAGAACAAGTATATATATATATTTTTAGACTAGCAGTATCTCTCAAATTACTTATTAAATTTTCCAAAATTTTACTGAAAATCACCCAAATAAAAATAACACAATTTTAAAAAGTAATCTTGAAAGTATTAATACTTTGCCCTCTTGTCTGTTCCAAGTCTCATTTTGCCATTTTCATTTCCTTTGATGGCTTTGTTGTTGTAGCGTTGGTTCGTCCTTCCGAGCAGCCTTTCAGTGAGCATCAGAGAGTGAGGGGGCTCTCGAGGTAGCGTAAACTGCTTTATATTTAAGTCTATCCTTGACGACCCTTTTAAAAATAAAACGTGCACTGCTTGAATAAGTTCTGAGTACCAACTCTTACTTTGTACTGTACCTTAGCACATTACATTTCCCATCCATCAAATAAGGCTGCAGTTGATGCTCAATAAAGTATGTTCTCTTGGCTGGATTAGAACATTCATTATTCCACTCTGCTTCTCTGTTTGCTGAGGTTTGGGCTAACTTTTTCCCCCTGTGCTGCAGTTTAGCTTAGTGGCTAGACAGTTATGAGTCTTTAGACTTTTTATCATTTCATCCAGTTTGGAAAGTTTCAGTGGATTCCAATTAAACATTAGGTTAATATTTATTTTGGCCCTGGTACAGTTTCTTAAGGATTTAGCTTCCTGATACTACTCATGTATTTGCCAGGTCGGTTCCTTTCCTTGAACTTCCAAGAGCTTATGTTTCTTCTGCTGGTATTGACACTATCTGCTAACTTCTTTCTGCATTAGATTTTTTGAGATCTGACATTTAACTCTCTTATATTGACTGAGCTAGGATATGGCCTGACTTAACTACCATGTTAGTATTTGATGCCAGTGCTGGACCCAAGCCTGGTGTTTCCATGGTGGATGTTTGATTGATAGAAATCTCTGCCTCTCGCTAGGTATATATTGACATTGCATATTCTGTCCTGGTAATTGAAATGCATTTCTGGCTGCTTATCTTTTAACAGAGCAGTGACTTTAAGGATGAGATGTTCTAAGTGACTGACAGATGATGATTTTGCACAAATAGTCATCCGTTTCTAAGTCCTTACTGTGAAAATCAGAAAGGCTTCCCTGATGTGTATAGCCTCTGCTTAGGGCTAAAATGTAAAGTGTAACTGATGGCCTTCCCTCTTGGTTATTAGAAATCAATAATAGTTTGGAATTGTTTCAAATAAAAGATTGGAAGGAGCTTTTCATTAAGAAACAAATGTTAAGCTGGGCAGTGGTGGTATATGCCTTTAATCCCAGCACTTGGAAGGCAGAGGCAGGCAGATCTCTGAGTCTGAGGCCAGCCTGGTAAACAGAGTGAGTTCCAAGACAGCCAGAGCTATACAGAGAAACCCTGTCTTGAAAAACAAAACCAACCAAAAAATCATAGTTATTTCTTTTCAGATGAATTAAGAGTAATTATGTATTGTGATAATTTTTACAATTGGTAAATATACATAATACAAAAATTAAAAATACTTTTGTCCTCTAAACTACAGAAGTTATATATCTTTTGTGAGACTATGGGGTTCTTGCGGAGAAATTTGTATCTTCTTGATTTTCTCTATTCTCAGTACCTCCAGCCTGGTAAACATTAAATCATTGAGTTAACATGTGTACAAATAAACCCTAGATTCTACATAAGATGTGTCTTAAAGATATACTCTTAAAATGTTTTATTAACAGTGGTATTAAGTGATGAAATTCATAACCATAATTTACATGTATTATAATCAGAAAACTGGTATTAGGCATTAAGAATCTAATTAGGAAATATTTAAAAGACTATAATAATATGGAGATGAAAAATCCTCAGGACACTCCTTACCAGGCCAATGATGGAGTTGCAATTCCCAATTGAAACCAGACCTAAAGCTCTGAGTCACCAGTGTTCTCTCTCTGCAACATTCATTTGGTACTGGGAATAGGAGGCTCCCAGCGTCTCTGGGCCCAGGATGCTTGCTCCTGGACAATCACTCACTGGGATCTTATAGCCCTGTTATAGGCAGGAGCGTTCTTTCTAAAGATCATGATGAAAGCCTCTCTTTTTTGTACTAGGGCTCGAGAGTTGTAGGGCCTTGCACCCGTCCAAACTGCAGTTTATAAGAGACGTTCTCAACTCACAGGCAGAAGACATGGAAAGGGAGGTCCTACATGGGCATCTCAAAGCCTGTGTCATCCAAGCTGAAGTTGGAGGGAGGTGAGAGGAACAAGGAAGGCAGCTCTAGCAGGATGAGAGTGTGTGGAGGCGAGGAAGCCTGGGCTGTTAGGCTTGCCAGTGGTGAGTCTACAGTGATTATTTAACCTCTCGGTGCTGTAGCTATTCACCTATCACTATTTCATCAGTGTGTGAAGGTTAAACAGGCTAGTGTAGGTGAGGCTTCTAAACTAAGGCCAAGCACACACTGAAAGCTGTATCAACAGTTATTATCATCATTGACCTTAAATTCAGGATTGTGCTTACTGTGTGTCAAAGTGATGTTGTGGGTGTTACAGTTTGATCTTAAATGTCCTCTGAAGCCCATGTATCAAATATGTCCCCAGGATGGCATCAATGGCAGGTAAAGCCAAGATGGAGACCCTTAGCCATCTGAAGTATGGCCCTAAGGGGAATTATGGGACTCTAGTCATTCCTTTAACCTTTATCTTTCCTAGAGTATAGGGCAACTGAATTTATTCCTGTGTAAACCCAACCATGATGGGGTCCCACTAGTAAACAATAGGGCCAGCCCACCATGAACTGGAAACCTCAACCATGAAAGATATGATGTCATGTGATGTAATGGGCACTATCTGCTGAAGACGGCAAGGGTGACTGACAGCTTATGGTAGTGCCGTGCGTTGTGGCAGTGGTTACTCAGCACATGTCACCTCCCCTCAGTACTCTGAGCACAGTGACAGGCGGATCACTCATACCAGGCTTACCTGTGCGCTCCACTCACTCCACAGTGCACCCCATTCACCTTTGGGCTTTAACATGTGTCAACAGTGCACATACTCATAGTTCCTCAGCGGTCGGTGGTAGGTACCGAATCCATACACAGTCTTCCCTTCTGAGCCCTTCTATAGGCTACCTCTCTAATTTACCGCATATACATTTCCTGGTGAAATAAATTATGAGGATTGTGCCTGTGGTGTCACTCGATTTATAAATTGCAGTGCCATGCATGAGACCTCACCTGTTTTCCCTGTCCATCCTCTAACCCTCCCATACACCCCTCCCCCACCCTCCTTCAAATTCATGGCCTCTTTTTTTTTTTCATCAATTGTTGTTGCATGCATAAATATAACCTGTTGAATCCATGTAATGGTCGACTGTATGTATGCATTCAAGGCTTACTGTTAGGCCCTGAACAGCCCATTAGAGTACTCTTCCCTGAGGAGGCTCCCAGAATTGCTCAGTCTCCTTTAGTTCCTGGTTTAGGGTAGAGGCCTCCTGGGCTTTTCTCTATTCAATTTGTCACATCCATTAGTGTCCCTGTTCAGCTCACCTTTGGGCTTGGCCCTGTTGATGAGACTCCATGGGTGTAGCTTCTGATGTTACTATGAGACACAATTTCACAGCAAACTCCCTGATCCTCTGCCTCCTAAAATCTTCCCACTCCATCTTCTGCAGTGTTCCCAGAGCCTTAGGTGTGAGAGTGTTTTTGTAGATGTGTTCTCTGGGACTAAGCTCCACAACTGTGCAAGTTGATTTTCTATGGATGACCTCATCTTCTGGTTCCCTGCAGTTTGTCTCATCTGAACTCTCAGATGGTTTTCTGATCACTTGCTTCAATACTGTATCTATAATTGAACATTTTTATCAACTTAGAATTTCTTTCTAGCTTTATCAGTGTGATGATTCGTTTCTTCATCCTTCTTGGTTCCAAGAAGCTTCTATAGCTCATAATCTACACAAATCCTGATATTTCTAAGGGGATATATATATATACATATATATATAACCTTTTGTTTATTTAGTGCTTAATACTAATTTTTAGTGATTATTCTTTTTTCAAAACAAGATATTGCTTTGACTCCATCCCCTATTCAATTCATTTTAGTTTGCCAATGCTATGTATAATATAAAATATAAAATACAAAAAGTACAATTTGCTCATTGGAAGAAAATATGCCTTTATCAACTTCAGAGAATACATATTGGACATTTATTTTATTCTTATAGAGCTTTGTAAAGAATAAATGGAATTTTGTAGTGGAAAAACAAATATAATTAATCAATAAAAACTCCAACATGGAGTAACCAGCCTTCCCATAAATCCAGGGCAACCAAACCACTGTGTTTACTATTGGAAGCTCACCAGTTCTGTGGAAAATTCTGGAAAGGAATGTTGTGGAATTGGCGGCAGATCTAAATAACTTTCTCTCCTGTCCCCTAGTTCATTGGCTCAAACTAAGCTCAAGTCCAAGGCAGGAAAGCATCGATGTTCAGTCACCAGCTCCCTTCCTGCTTAGGACCTTCCATGAGGATTTAAATCCGGGTGCCTGTTACCTCTTTGCCAGACCAAGCTGCACTGCTTGGTCTGCACACATGGGTGACCTATCCTTGAGAGTTACACTTGAGACACGACTTCCACTCACCTGTGAACTTGATCGGTGCCTGATTCGTTTGATCCCCTCTATCTCCCTGTCCTGCTCTACCAATGGTCATTGAATGACAGACTTTTGTTGCTACTTTACTCTTAGACCCATTTTTTTGAAAGCATGCAAGTCCGAGAACCATCAACATGAACCTGAATGAATGCCTGTGTGTGCTCTTCTTTTCTTCAAGGTGTTTTGTGTTAACCTAGATCTTCAATAGATTAGAATGTCCATCTTTCTTTCTAAAAATGTTCCTCCTACTGGAGAAGCTGAAGGGGTTTACAGCCCATGGAAAGAGCAATGATGTCGGCCAACTAGACCCCCCTAGGGCTCGCAGGGACTAAGCCATCAACCAAGGGTACACATGGTTCTAGCCACAATTGTGGCAGAAGAATGCCTTATCAGGCATCAGTGGGAGGAGAGGTCCCTGGTCCTATGAAGGCTCAATAGATGCCCCAGCGTAAGGAAGTCAAGGGGGAGTAGGTAGGAGTGGGTTGGGCGGAGGGGCATCTTCTTGGAGGTAGGGGGAGGGAGGATGGGTTGGGGGTTTTCGGGGTGGGGGACTGGGAAAGGGTATAACATTTGAAATGTAAATGAAGAATATATTATGTCATTGGTTAAATAGCAGTCTTTATTGAGTTTGTGACAAAATCAAGTTTCTTTGAAGAGTCTGCATTCATGCTCCTATAGCATTATTTGAGAACACAGCTTACCTTACACCAATTCCTTACCACATGAGAGAGAGGAGACAGACAGACAGAGAGAGAGAGAGAGAGAGAGAGAGAGCTTAAGTATACACACACACACACACACACACACACACACACGTAGGCACACATGCACACACTGTGGACTCTTCTTAAGTCAGGAGAATCAACTCCGTGATTGTTTTATAAAAAGTAATGTAGAAGTTAAGCAAAACTAGCAACTAATCTTCAAGAATAGCAGGGCTACATGGGGGCTGGAGATGCTCAGGTTGACCAGAAGGCTGCCCGTACCAAGGGTAAGAGAGGACAGCAACCCTTAGACCATCGCCCTGGAAACTGGCCGAGCCCTCCTCTACTAGCTCTTATAAGCATTTTTTCCTCCACACTTCAGACGAGACTAGACACTACTTTCAGGAATTCTAATCACCATTCCAGTTTGCTCTTTAGTAATAATGTCAAATAAATTTTACACACTAGTCCATATTGGAACAGCACAGTTAAAGAACTTGAACTGGATGTAGACAGAAAATAAAAACAGTACATGCTCAGTCTTAAGAAATAGTAATTGGAGAGTGAGATGTGACATGGCTTTAAAAGCATCAAAGGAGCTTCATGCAGGGACATGTGTGACTCCATCGCCCCGTGCAGTGCTGATTCAGAAAACCACTCCTTCTTACATGCATCTGGGATAGAGGTTACAAAGCCAGTGTCCATGGAGCAAGAGGATGGAGCAGCGGTGAAGACCCTTGCTACCCTTTCAGACCACCAGTCTCCAAGACTACCCTCACTCAAGAGAGAGAGAGAGAGAGAGAGAGAGAGAGAGAGAGAGAGATTGAATCAAACCAACAAGAACAAATGGTTAAGATCTAAGAATCAGACCTAGGGTTTTCTGAAGTTCTCCACTTCAAATCTTCATTTTTTCTTGTCAGAAAAGAAAACCACAGTCTGCCAAAGAGTGGAAAGGGGTCACGTATTCCATAGCCTTTAGCCCCATATTTCTACCTCATATTCATTGAGATTGGGTTCAAAAACAGTGCACTGAAATGTAAGCTGATACGCGAACTGTCTTTTCAGCACTTAACAGAATGCCAATGGTTTTTATTTAACTAAGAACTGCTTCTGTCTTTCCCAGTATGCTATGAGCTTCTTGACAGCAGTGGACATCTCTTATATCTGATCTATATTCCCTACAACTTTCAGTGGGTTTGGGATAATTGATGACTGTTGCATTGACTGATTGCAGATTAATAGTAGGATAAACTAAGAGGTTTTATGTTTCCTGCACATTTATTTGAGCCCGGGCACCCTAAAGACTGAAACATAACCAGCTCCCCAGCGAACCTGCAAGCCTCTCTTTATGTTCTGTCTAGATCCAGGTCAAGTTCTTAAATTGTGTTGTTCAGATCATCTTGATGTTGACAGATCTGTAAAGTTTATTGGACATTATCACTGAAGTGCAAATTGGAATGATGGTTAGAATTCCTGAGAGCCGTGGCCAGACTCTTGAGTAAAGTGTGGAGGATAAAAATGGAAAGAGGGATGAGCTCTCTGAAATGTTTATAGAGGCTAGAAGAGGAGGATCATCGAGTTTCCAGGATCGCTGTTCTCTCTTACCCTCAGGTCTAGCCTGCACATTGCACCCTCACCTCCGATGGCACCCACACTTTTCCCGTCCGCTCCATTCCTCTTCTCTTCCTGCCAGCATCCATGCCCATGGATTTCACGTATGCACCTAACACTTATCTACAATATTAGCATCGCAAAGCTTGAAAAAACAACAATAAAGATGGAACTAAGATTCTACTGCAAAATAAGCACAGGTATTTCTTTCCCTACCTGCTCAAAAGCGAATTCAATGTGATTGATACATTCATTCATGAGATCAGCATTCAAGGAGAATTTAATGTGTTCTTAGTGTTCGGCCAGGTCCTGTAACAGGTAGGAATGAGCCCCAATCCCTGACATCAATGGATTTGATAGCATACATCTTCTTGTAACCTTAAATAATGAATGGAATTTTTTTTTCACTTAAACACAATATCTCTACGTAACTTGGGCCAGCCTGAAACTCACCACATAGACCAGCCTAACCTCTAAATCCCAAAGATCCTGCCTCTGGAGAGCTGGGGTGAGAAGTGTATGCCATCACACTCTCAAAATCACAGACACCCGCCTGTCTCCGCCTCCCAAGAGTTGGGGTTAGAGGTGTGTGCCACTACACTAGGCTGGAAATTCTTTAAGGACCAAGTATTTCTGTACATTCCCCATATTGCCTCATTTTTATTATAATGAAACTGAAACACACCTGCGACAGAACAAAGTACTTACACATTCAACACACAACTACTTACTAAAAGCCTGGATTGCTGGAGCACCACGTAACAAAGGCATGCAGACACCCAGAGACAGCAGCACTAATTGTAATGGGAAATGTAAATGGAAAGAAGCAAAGTATCCATTCTTGTTATTCACCATATTTGTAGGGGGTAAAGTTGTCATAAAAACTAAGGTGACAATGCAGAATTACTGCTCTAGGGAACCTTCAGGTCTAGGATTCTACAACCCTGGGTCACAACATTTTTTGTCAAGCAATCCATATGTGATCTCATTTTACACATGTTTCTGTCAAAGGATTTATGCAATGTAAGATAGAATGCTGGATCATTTTAACATTGGCTCCAGTCCACAGTGCCCACGTAAAGTAGTTTCCTCCAAAATATGCATGTCATAGGAGGGTGTACCATACGCTACTGAAGTGTAGAAGACCAGATGTCAATTAGTCCTCTAGCCAGGCTGAACATCAAAAGTTGCCAACCAGAAACATAGAGATGCTAAAAGCACAACACTCAATAGACACAAACAGAGAGTGTTGAGACATTTCCTACAAAGAAACTCAGGCTGGTAGATGCCTCAGTGGATGAGCAATCTTAGCATCAATCCTGATAACCCAAGTTCACTTCTTGAAACCCACATGGTAAGAGAAGAAAACAAATCAAGTCCTGTGAGTAATTCTGACTTCCACACATGCAGCACACACACATACATGCATACATACAAACATAAACGCATACATGCATACATATACACATATGCCTATATATAAACAAACATACATATGAAAAGAAGGTAAAAGCCAAAGAGAACTTCTCAGAAGTTTTTTAAGTGTTTAAGGGCAGATTATGGAGTTCCTGGACTCTATGGGGGCAATAGGGCTGGACAGTTAGTGAGCAGGCTAGGGAGTTCTATGCCCTTCAAGAGTAGTACAGAGCCCAGGATGCCTGAACAGACAGCAGTGGAGGTGGTTGTGAGCAAGTCCCGCTTCCTGCAGCACACACTAGCCATTACAGGTGAAGAGGAATCTTACAAAATGCTCAGCCATTCCCCCAGGGGGATCGATGGCCACATTTGAACCCCCGGTGGCCTATCTCGCTGCTGCAGTGGCCATGGGATCTGTGGCATGACACTTTCTCAATGTAGTGATTTGTACTGAGCCTGTCACTAGCTCAGCAGGAGGTGAGATTTACTTGACAGCATTTCCTGGCTCTCTCCCAGCCTCTGTGTGAGAGCAGCGGGAGTGCTGAGGTGGGGTGAGAGGGTGGGAGCCAGGCCTGGGGAGTCCTTAAGACTTGCAGCCCTGGGAGGGGGAGAGTGAAGGGCTCAGGGAGGCTTACACAGGGCTGGGGACACAGGTGCCAGGCAAACATGCTCCCCTCCCCCAGTCCTTGTCCTCCATCCTCTCTGATGGACTCATTCAATCCTCCCCACCCCTGTTTTCAAACCTCACACTGAAGTTCTACTTTGGCTCCACTGGCTTCCTATGAAACTGCAGATGTGAGCCATTCGCCATATGTGGGCCACTTGTTTAAACCTTTTGCCTTCTTCAGGCAGGGTGACAACATTTGGGATTTCTTTCTTTTCTTTTCTTTTCTTTTTTTCTTTTTTCTTTTTTTTTTTTTTTTTTTTTTTTTTTTTTTTTTTTTTTTTTTTTTTTTTTTTTGTCCAACAAGAGACTTGAGTTTAGGCCAAAAACATCCCAGGCCCAGGATGAATGTGCTTTAGACTCACTTTCTGTCAGGAGGCCAAGTGGACTTGAGAGAGCGGGTGGGGCTGTCTGCGGAGACATGATTTTCAGTTTTGCCCTTTGCCTCTGGAGCCAGGGCTCTGGCCCACAGCCAACAGCACGGAGAGAAGATTATGGTGTTTTCTAGGTAATTTTAAAGACTCCAAGCCCAAAGCAAAGTCAGGTGGTTTCGAGTCTGCATTGAATTTTTCATGTTCAGGATTTGTCATGAGCCGGGTTTCCGACAGAGCTGTGTTTTAAATGATGAAGGGAGCTGGAGTCTTCTGGAGACAGGCATGTTTTGCTTGTTTGCTAATGACCTCTGGGTTTGCTTATGTGGAGACTTGTTAACAAATTGAAATGTAGCGAAATAAAACATTCTCTTTCTTTCCTGCTTTCGTTTTTTTCCTTTTTTTTTTCTCCTTCTTTTTCTTCTTTTTTAAACAATGGGAACCGTTACGATAAACTGTCAAAACTGGGCTATAGATATTGGTTATTGTAGCATCATTAATACTGTGCAAAAAATAAATTAGTCACTTTGGCAATCAAACACATTCTTTTTCTCTCCTGTCTGTGCTTTAAACAGAGCCTTCTCCTTGTGTTTGATAGGTCCTATTGTTAAGAGAACTGCAGAAATGTATTCAGAAATTCTTTGAAAATTTTCCAACTTCGGGAACGTATTCAGCAGTAATTAGCCTTCAAGGCGGCTGCTAGGGGGAGCTTGGCAGGGGGCTGCTGTTGAGTCAAAAAGTGCACCCCAGGCCCTGCAAGAGAGGGTGTCAGCTTTAGGACCCATGCCAGCTGAACCTAGCCGGCTTGCTTACCCTTCCTGTCCTCTCACCACATCCCAAATCACCTCCTGGACCTCTGGAAGTTGAGGCAGAGGATACAGGGAGTGGAAAAATCAAACCAAAATAACCTCTGAACTCAAGTGCAGAAAAAAAATGCAAGGTACAAGGAAGAGGTTCAGTGAGCAAAGGGCTCGCTGTGGAGGAGGAGGAGGTGAGTTCAAATCTCCAGTGCCCCTGTACAAAACCAGACTTGGCAGTACGTATCTGGGAGGCAGGGACAGCAGGATCCCAGGGGCTTGCTTGGCAACCAGCCTTAGCCTAGCCAATCAGGGTGCTCCAGGTTCAGTGATAGCCCCGTTTCAAAAGAATAAAGAAATAAAGTGAAAAACAGTGGAGGAAGCCATCTAGAATTGGCCTCCATATTTTCAGGCACAGATAAATATGCTCGCATGTAGTTACATATACAAACATGCATATGCTACATATACACAGATATTGAAAGTCAATAGAAAATAATTCAGGCACAAGGGACTGGCTGACTTCCGACAGATATACCATTTCCTAGTCAAGTTTAGTCAGATCCCTGGGATAGTTTGTACAGAGATAATATCACTTTCCATGGAATGTTCCTTTCCCTATCGTAAGCGCTTGTCCCAAGATTGTTTCAGAGTGACGGGCATGATATAAGCCAAGCTGAGGTTTTTCAAAAGATTTGGCTGTCTCCAGAAATGAAGCACATATTTTATATTCATTACAAGGCAGCTTGTTCCCTTCGCCAGAAGGTGCGGTAGAGCTGTAAAGCAACTATCGCTGGTCCCAAAGGGACGTGCTCGAAAAAGACAGAGGTATCTGCTTAGAAACAGAATGTGTCTCATATTGTCGGAGAACCTTCCATGGAGGCAGAAATGTCAGTAGATAAACCCCAGAGGGCATCGGTGGGTAAGAGGAAGACAGAGTGTTGTGCCGCTTCCCTTTAAGTTTTGAGCTCAGTAGGCCTGCCTGGGTAAAGTAGTGGGCGGAGAGCCTTCAACAGCCTCACTGTATTTCCTCACAGATCTGATGCCAACGTGCCACGCAGGCCGGCTTCTTTTCAGAGAACCTCTCCTGTAACCTGTGACAGCCTTAGCTTTGCGTCTCTAGGCACTCTTCCCCCTGGATGTCTCTGAGTCCTAATCTCTCCTTGTAAAGACACCATTCATATTGGGTTACACTCCCCAAAGCCAAATTTAAACATAATTACCTGCTAGAAGGCTTTATCTCCAAAGACAGCAATCACATTCTAAAGGTACTAAGAATAAAGACTTCAGGACAGGAATTTAATTTTGGAACCACCGCAATTCTTCTCGTAATGAGAACCGAAGCTATTTCAGTATCCCGGTTTGCCCAAGCCATATCCCGTTAGCATCACGGGCTGCACAGGACATCTCTTTACCACCCTGGCTCCTAGTACCTGAGTGCTGCAGTGTCTCCAGGACTAACACCCAGGGCCAGCAGGACCCTGAGGGAAAGTATGCTCGGTGGAATGAGGCTGGCTCTGAGAGTCGGCTCTGCTGATCGTGAATGGAAAGACTGTTTGATGCAGGGGTGCCACCTTGGCTGATGTTCTGCCCATGTGCAGCTGGTACACGGTGCTTGTTTGAATCTAGGCTCTATACCATTCGCTTTCCTGGCATGACTCTTCCCAGACAGACACATGAGACTGACTACCCCAGGAGAGCTGTGTCATCTCCGTCTTTCACACGAACATACAAATCATTTGAAACGCAAGAGTTACATACAAAGAATTTATGGATATACACTGACGTTTTTGGTTTTGTGTTTTAACGTATCTAAAGCTAAGTTTTATCTGTTTTTAATGAGATCGAACACAAGGGATGTTTAATTTCTTTTTCTCCTAGGATACAAAGACTAAAAGTTCCTGGCCAGAGTCCCCACACTGCTTTCCTGAGCGGCTGAGCTGGTTTGCAGTCCCATCAGCAATGTGGGAGGGCTGCTTTGCCTCATACCCTTGCAGACATTTGCTGCTATTTTTTCCTTCATGGTAGTCGTTCTAAGTGGGATCAGAGCGGCTCTGTGTAGGTTTGGTGTGCCCTTCTTGGGCAGGTATGGACGGTGAGCATTTTTCATGCATGTATTACGCGGCTGCTCTTCCATTGAGAGCAGCTTACTTCTCCGTTGCCCGTGTATTGCCCGGGTGGCTGTGTTTGGGGCTCTAACTTTTGAGTCACTTACGTTGAGTCGAGACGTTGCTCTTCTGTCGGCTGCACGGCTTGCAGAACACAGCATGCGTCAGCACAGAGCATGGCTTCTTCAGCCTTCCCTTAACCAATACTCTTGTTCATTTCACACGTCTGTCTCCACACCATCCCTGAGGCCTGAGAAGACAAAGGCAAGGGATGGCCCTTAGCAGCCCCTGCCTATCACTCTGGCTACTACTCAGTCTTTCAGCTCTCTGCGTCCCGGATTCTGTTCTACTGCGTTACCTTGGCATAGTCTTTTTATCTGAATGACGTTTTTTCCCCTGTCCCTTAACCCTTCCTATAAAAAGTTCCCAGTCCTGTCTTAACTCCATGTCTGTATTTCCGTGTCAGCTTCACCCAAGTGCCACTTCCACACCCAAATGCACCCTGTTTAAAATCCCAATCGCATCTCTTTTATTCCCTGCTTTATTTCTTCTGTCTTGCACTCAGCTAAAGGTAGCCACCATTCAGCCATCCATACTCAGAGAAGATGTAAACTTGCACGTGAATGTTAGACATCTTCGGCCGTATTTAGCACACAACACATTTCTCAATGCGTACTTAATAAATTAGCAAGTATTGCCTCAAGAACTTTTTCCATAATTTATTTTTTATTCACATTACATTCCATCACAGACCCACTCCTTCCTCTCCTCCCTGTCCCACCCTTACATATCCCTCCTTCATTACCCTCCCTCTTTCTCCTCAGAGAAGGGGCAATCCCATTAAGGTACCACCCACCTTGAGACATCTAGTCCCAGCAGTACTAAGCACCTCCTCTCCCACTGAGGCCCAACCAGGCAGTCCAGGAAGAGGAAGAAGACCCAGTGTCAGGGAACAGAGTCTGACACATCCAACGTATCCAGGATCAATATTATTATTATTTTATCTATGTGGACAAATGCTCAGGCCCCCTAGGGCTTTCTCGGCTCTCACCTTGACTTCTAGCTGGGAAGGCCATCCTGATCATGTGACCAGGCATGCTTTGACCTCTCCTACACGGACTCTCTTCCTTCCCGTCTGTCAGGGTCTCTAGATCTTTCAAAGTCGATTTCCATGGCTGCCTAGGCCATACCTTCCTTGAGCACATCAGATATCAACCTTCAAGCCCACCTTACAATTCCTCTGGCGTCTATCAGCTGTGGCACAGGATGAACACCTGGATATATACCTGGTCTCTGTCTTTAGCATAAACAGGACAGGGAGGCAGCCTGTTTCCCAGGGGTTCTCAGGTAAGGGAAAGTCCTTCTTGAGTTTTACCCAGGAATGTGACTTTGAGAAAGAATTTCCATTTCTTGTTTTGTTACAACAGGACAGTCTCTGCACCTCCTTGCAATTCTGTCTCCCCTCTTATCGTGTTTTTCATGTCTCTTGGATCTGCCTCACTACCAGCTTGCAATAACCACTCTTCGGGATGGCGGCAACAGCTATGCAGTCTTCCTGTCCCTGTTAGAGCTCTCTGTTGAGTGTTTGTTCTTAACTTTGCACGATACATAATAGGGAAGAACGCGGAATATCTTTTGGGAATACAGTGTAAAAACAGATTTTCTTAGTATTCATTTCAGAGCGCCTATTCTCCTGCCTGTATTATTAGTGCTTGAGAACAGAGTCAAATCTTGATTCCTATTGATTGCCTAAGGTGGAAAGATCGCTGATATCCTACCTGAAATGTGTGTCTGGTAAAAGAAAGCTAGAGCATCTGCAGCTGGGATGATGTCATTTTAACAAAGGGGCTCTTCGTGTGTGTGTGTGTGTGTGTGTGTGTGTGTGTGTGTGTGTGTTTGTGCTATCATGCTCTTAAATATCCAAAATATCAGAAGGAAAACATAACACTGTACAAGCTAAACTAAAATTATAACTTCTGCAAGCAAGAAGAAGAACAAAATTGTTAAGGTTTCCTGGAGAACAGAAAACAGAATTTGTCCACAACTGCAAAGGTCTGTTGATGCCTTTCTGATAAACACAATATCAGGCAATGTCTGATTTATTTGATTTTTTTTTCCTTTACGGCCATTTTTATTCTCTCTCCTCTCCCTTCAGAGAGAGGGGAGAGAGTAAATATTCAAATTGGATTTGATAAATCTGCCTGTGCTGTCACCAGTTCTGTCCTGCTGCACGTGTCTGCTGCATCCTTTTTTTTTAAAGCTCACCCACGCAGAATACTTTAACCATGAGAGAAACCACAGAAGGACTCGTAAGGCTGCCTCCCAAGTTGCCCTGTATGCATACTTCCTGTCCCTCACGTGTACAGCCCTCCTCAGCACTCACCCGTGAGCACATGCCTTTGAGCTGCTGAATATGTATGCAGACATGTGTGACTAATTCATATAACTACAAACACTTTGGGGACTTAGAATTTACCCAGCTCCCCGGACTTTCTCATTGTGCAAGAAGCATGGGCTTGGTGTATCCTTTGCTGTGCTGTTTCCCCAGCAGGGAAGGGAAATGTTAGCCTCTGTATTTTAATGACATACTGCATAGGTCACCTTCTCAAGGAGAGTCTTTTAAATAATATTGTTGTGTTTAGGGGACTTGCACACCAACGACTTACTAATACAATTAAAGGCTTTCCCCTCAAGCCCCTGCATTATCACTGTGTATCTAATAATGTACAACAAATCTGATCTCAACCTTTACCCCCAAGTAGTTGTTTGAGGGATCCAACCAATATAGGTCCGTCTTTTTGTTGTTGTTGTTGTTGTTTGTTTGTTTTGGTTTGTTTTGGTTTTGGTTTTGGTTTTGATTTTGGTTTTGGTTTTTTTGGATTTGGTTTTTTCGAGACAGGGTTTCTCTGTATAGCCCTTGCTGTCCTGGAACTCACTCTATAGACCAGGCTGGCCTCGAACTCAGAAATCCGCCTGCCTCTGCCTCCCAGAGTGCTGGGATTAAAGGTATGTGCCACCACCACTGCCCATATAGGTCCATCTTGATGAGCTTTCTGTGACCTGTTAACTTTGCAAATTGTGTAGAACAGAAAGTAATCCAAAATAATCATGTGGCTATTTCCAATATCCTGAATCAAGAAGTCTAGTACATAGATACGCCTAACTCGAGCAGAATGTTTTGAACTTTGGCTTTGTAGAATTCTCTGTTCTGGTCCCCAGAAAAATTAAGAGAAATATGTCTATTATATTCATATTACATATTATGCAAAGACACAGTACATTTATCACAGGAGACATGAGGAAAGATTCGCTACCAAACCTCATCCTGGTTCTGAATGTATAGACACACACACACAAACACACACCTAGCAGTTATATTTAAATACAGTAAGCTCACCAATATCACATTAGCTTTGGTAATTGGCAAATACCAACCTGTACATTTCTGAAACAAGTATGATGGGGGACTCTAATAGAATCTATTGTTCTAGATCCGTAATTTATTTTTTTTAAATTTGTGCATTTACAACATTCCCTTCACTGCTGCTTTCTGTTGTTTGTGATCTAACTAGCTATCACTACCTGCACAAGAGTGGGCTTCTTAGAAATGCATTCCCAACAGCAGAAGGGGACCCCACCCCTCCCTAGTGGACTACTGCACCTTCATGGTTTCTGTATGGGCCAGGGATGGGAGTGAGGTAGCAATTCCTAAGTTGTCCTTGCTCAAGTGACTAACACCTCACCCAGGTTCATGTAAGCAACACTAACTAAACACTGTGTCAGCAAAAAGTTTAAACTACATCAAAGTAGTGGGGGCCTGGTGAGAAGAAGAGGCCAGCAGGACTGTAAGGGGAATAAAAAAATTAATTGGGGAAATATAATTTAAAATTTTGTTTATATGTATATATGCATGTATTCATATGTTTGTTGCATGTTTGTATGTATGTGTATAAAATTATGAGAGGATAGATTTTAAATTTGGTGCAGGATTGATGATAGAAGTCAGTTAGAAGAATACTTAGCTGCCATGCACAAAGCCCTGTTTCGTTTCTAGCATGGCATAAAACCAGAGGATCAGGAGTTCAAAGTTGTCCTCATCTTCCAATGCAACCTGTGGCTTCCCAATACCCTGCCTCAAGCAAGATCAACAACAAAAGAGTGTTTCCATCAAGATGGTTTGTACGATCCATGTTACCGTGGAGATCAGCCCTTAAAACCATTTTGATGGAAATATCTTGCTGTGTAGCCTACTAGATAATGAAATACAATTGGACAACCTGACATCAAAGTCAAAGTAAGTAAGTAGACACTTCCTTTCTTCTAATTCTTCCTGGCTTCATGGTATAGACACAGCCACATGTCCTGCTTCTTCTAGGTCTGGTCCATTCTCTCTCTTTGCTCCTCCAATCCTTCATACTGGTATTCACATCTTCTGTGCATCTTTCTGGGGCTCTCTAAACATCCTGACCCTCATGGATACACAGATTTTTTTTTTTGCCTAACTAATATGATGCTGAATATGAATTCACCCCTCAGCCACAGTAACAAAAGATCTGGGAAACATGCAACCAATTCAGGGGACTCTGTTGTACCCGCTTGTCCCTTTCTGCTGCTCCCAACTCTTCCAAAAGAAAGAGTGAGGCTTGAAAGGAGACCTGTAGAAGAAATGAAGAGACTCGGCTCATCCCACTGTTAGAGACACAACCCTCCTCTCTGCAATTCCTAAGAGCTGCTTCCAGGCTTAGTGTTTTCATGATGTGTCCATAAAATGTGTGACACTAGAAAGCCAGTTTTGAAGAACCTTGAGGTCGAGCTAACATTCATAAAAATGCCAGTGTGGGAAGCACTCCCTTTATGAATTAGGCAAAGCTTGTAGCTTTCCCGTGGCTTTGAGTACTCACATACTAGTCAAAACCTGTGAATATGTATACATTCTTTTTTTATGGATAATTGAGCTCTTTATTGGTGGCGCCTCCTGGATTAAGAGGATTCCTCCATGCGAATCAGCTGGAGAGGAAGGCAGAACAACACAGAAGGCCTTTCATGTGGCTTCGGATCTCAGGGAGCAGACTGCTACATCTAGACAGAGACAAACATCAAATTCCTGGATACCCACAATCATCTTTCACATTGTTTTAAATCAATGTAGTTAATGTTAAAGTCCTCAAATAGTTTTGCTTAAAGCGCAAAGCCCACCAACCGACCTGCTATATGTGTTTTGTTGAGAATGATTCCCCAAAGTTTTAATGTCAAAGCTCATCATGCAGCCGATAACAGGCCGTGGAAGTTAAGATAAATACGAGATACAGTGTGCATTAGAAGGACCTCAAATTAAGTTGCATATAAAGGTTTCCATTGATGGCACGAAATTTGAATCACCTCTCTGGGGCCAAGACAGTTGGTTTCTTTGCTTTGTTTTGTGAGTTTCGGTTCATTCATTTAATGGTTTTTTTGTTGTTGTTTTTTTTTTTTTTTTTTTTTTTTTATTATAGAAGCATCCATTTTGTATGAGCTTGAAGTTTGGTGTCTTTTCTTTCTTAAAGTGATAATGTAGTCTCCAATTTCAATAGTTCCTGGAAGAACTGGCTGTCCCTTTGTTTTAATTGCTTCCCTGGGACCACAGGACAGTTTTTGGAGGATATCGTCATGTTAGTCATGTTGGTCATCATCGTTCTCCCTAACAGAATATTGTTTCTAGGTTGTGTCTTTCTGTTTTCCTTCCATCTCAGAACTCCAAGTTAAAAATTGTATTATTAGTTCTTGACCCTTTCCCCTATCTATCTGCATGCTATCCCCTAAACAATACCCATACTCAATAAACTAAATGTTCCCAGATTGGGTAAGCACTTCTATGTCTGCTTGGAAAGTTGACCGTTTAGAAACAGAACCTCGATGAGCACGTATGGTGCATGAGGCTGTTGGAAAATCTTGTAACACGAACTGTTTTGTTCTCTGACCTTTGAGACACTAAATTATGTTGGGATCCTTTGAGGTTCCCCATAAATGAGGAAGACAAGGAACACAGGGGAAAATTGCCATTCCCCTCTTTGTGATGTCAGGAAAGGGAAGCCAACCCTATAGAAATCATGTCTGAGTTAGCAGCTTGGTGAATGGCTGAGCCTGTGTGTCTTCACAAGTAACCTGACTGTTCCTGAGTCTTTGAGGAAGAATTTCGCATATTGTAAAGTTTTGTTTCTGTAAGCAGATCGCACCAACTAACACAAATTCCGTATTTCTTATTTTTCAGTTAATCAAAGAGAAAAACTATTACAGCTTCTATCGTTTCAAATTTCCTGATTTTACGTTACGATTTTACTGAGTTTAGAAAGCACTTCAATATTTTTTTGGAGACTCATGGTCCAACTTCTAAGAACACCAAGTAAAATGGGTTCAGATATAATATGTAACACTGAGCAGCACTTTAGAAAGTCAGAAACTTCCATTAGCTTTCCTTCACCCAGTCCTTGCTGCACGGGATAACCACAGTCTACAGCAGAGCTGCCCTAACATCTAAAAGCTAAGGAGAACCCAGCAATCAGAGAGCCTCCTTCCCAGCTTACACATAACAAAACTGTCATTCAAAGGCCTGAGGTGAAATTTTCTGCGGGCTATAGTTTCCATCTTTCATGCCCCTTCTGGCCGCTTTGATACTCTGCTTTCATTGGCCATTATTGTAGCCCCCTCCGAGAGGCTCCCAGTCAGAGAGCTAGAACCACGTCTTTGCCTGCTTGCTCATTTTATTCTACTTTCCAAGGCACCAACGTCTGCTCTTCTGGCTAAAGGACAGTCCCCATACTGTTCCTAGCATGTTAGAGAATTTTCTTTTCCTCCCACCAAAGGCTAATGACCCCTCAGAAGTGTGGGTGATGCCCTCAAAGTCATTAATAACTGGTTTAAGGAAGAAAAAAAACAGTCATTAATAATTTTTTAACTGTTTGTACAAATCATTTAGTGTGTGCTTAGTAAATATTGGTTGAATTGAACAGGAGTGTAAAGAATAAGGGTTGATGGATTTGTTCTCTGTGTAAAGACTGAAGACCAGGTTGAAGGACCCTGGGGTGCCTGCAAACACCAAATGCTAGAAACCTAACAGCTAGAAACCCTGAGACCAAAAGCTACCTCCTCTCCTCCAAAATCTCTATGTGGCTTTAAAAGTTACTAACTTCCCTGAGCTATAATTTTCTTTTCTGTAAACACCATCTACCTTACAGAAATTTTATGCGGATTAAGTCAGACAATGCATGTACAGAGCCTGGCCCACAGCAAACTTTCTTTCCTGCCCTTCACATAAGTCACATGGTGCTGACCGGCCGACCACTCTGCTTTGTTTGAGAGTCTGCGAATTAAAGGCAACCTGGGCTGTGTAGCTTCATGCACATTATAGGAATGACAGACCTGGAGGCCTGATGAAATCTAGGGCCGAGGCTTGATTTCAGTTGTGTGTCACACATGCACAGGTTGTGAATGGTGACATTTTCCTTTTCCTTTTTTGACATGTTGCTGATGCTAAGCATGGCGTTTGAAAGGAAAACATGAGGCGAAAGGGGCGTTGTCTGGTGAAACTTGACTGCTTTGCAAAACGCTTTCTACAGCCATATGCTTTGGAGCAATATTTAGTTAACTGAATGACCTCGGGTATTTTACTAAAGCAAATGTTTTAAATCACGATGCCTCTGTGGCTTTGATATAGACAAAGAATATTGTGAAATTTGTCCTCAAAAATCATTGGCAGTGTTTGTTCCCATACTGTCTTTTGTAAATCTGTGGTATTCTAAAATCAATAGCCATGCCCTAGTAAGCTATAACAAATTTGTGGCTTCTGAATTTCTGTTGCACAAACTCCAAAACAGTGTTCTTGAGATGAAAGGCTTTCACGTTTCTCTTGGAAAATGTTAAATATTTCATGATATTAGTATTTATCATGCATTTTTAATACCTTAAGCATTTGAGGCAGATCTTTAATAATATGATCCTTGGAGACAAAATGAAATAGGATGATAAAACTCCTGTATTGAACAAAGTGTATTGCTATTCAAAATAGTACAGGTGTATAAGTGGCATTTGCCTGCACTGGTATTTTATGGGACATGTGACCTAGTGGTCTGTAGATAGAAGCCCAGAGCATACAGTAATGAGTTCAGTAAGTTTCCCAACCTGTCGATTTATCAAGGTTAAATAGAGCCTTTGGAAATGTAAAGCCCTTCCCTTTTCCCAAGCACACACCTACTACAGCCATGTGTTGCTTTCACAGTGACTTTTGTAATAGAAAGTTCAGCCTTGCGGGGGCTGGGAGTAGGATGAGGAGGAGGTTTCAGAAAGACAGGAGAGAAAGAGTATTTTAATCAATATGGTGAACAGGGGAAAACATTGAGGTAAAGTAACATGAAAAAGAGCAGTTATTTCCAGATGTTTCAAAAGCGATGTCTCCAGGATAGAAAATAAACTTTTTTCTGAATTTATCAGTAAAGAAAATATCAAAAGGAAAAAATATGAAGAATATCATAAAAAATAACAGGAACATTTTAAGGGAATTAGCATATCTTGTGTTGACAGCTCCTCAGAGAGCAGTTGTTTGAAGCTGGCTGGGGTTTTAATTGATCAGAACAGTAAAGGCAGGTGTGTTGTGTATTTATTGTATGATTGTATGTGTATCCATATCAATAGCTCTGTGTGCTTAGATGAACTATTGACTGAATGAGAAAGAAGGCTAAGAATCCACATATTCTTAGTATTTAAAGAAGGTATTTAAAGTATTTAAACACATATTTAAAGGACATATGCGTTTGTTATTGACTCTAAAAGAAATGTGTTATGCTCTCTAACTAATAGTGGCCAGTTAGCTATAAAATCAAGAGTCTGTGGCAATACATTTTTTTAAAAAAAGAGTCAAATTATAATATGCACAATGGTCAGAGAAGGATCAGCTATTTCCCACTTCCTTTTGAATAAATAAGACAAAATGATACAATCATGCTATCAGGTAATAATTTGATACTTGGGTTGTCTAGTAAAAGTTTGAATTATCTAATACAAACAATGAGGAGAATGCATAAGCAGTAGCTGATAAATAATTTTGGTTTCTAGTTGTATTACAGACATGAGATTTAAACATTTTGTATAGAAATTATAGAATAATAATATTACATCACCATAAAACAAATGCTTAGTTTGCTCCTTCTTGGTGATTCAATGGCAGGTATGTTTTTTTCAAGTTTCACTCCCTCACAGATACTTTTGAAGTTTAAAATATGATACATCTATCTCTTAAAAAAAATCACACACAAAGACACACACTCATACATACACTCACACACTCACACACAGACACTCATACACACACACTCACACTTATATACACACACATACACGCACACACACACACATTGGTCTACCTACAATCTGTGTTGCCTTAATCTATCTAAACTTTGTTTGCATCAAACCAGTGACTTTTAAATGTCAAGAAAACGCAAATAATGGAGATTATAGTCACTCCCCTAACAAGTTGTTGCATTCTATTTCTGCTGAAGATCTGTGGGTTTGCACTGATTCTGCCTGCTCCAATCTCAGCACATGTCCTTGGACATCTTGCATTCACAAGCAGCGCACATTGGCACTTCTCAATGATATTTGGAGCCGATTCCCTACAGATGTGCTCTTTGAATATCCAAGGCAGAAAGGATCTGATTGTTATATTGTATGTTATCTTTTCTTGATCTTACCGCCCTGGCCTGTGTAGGCATTCCACAGAGCCAGAGAAGGGAGTGCAGACAGCTGACTGGAGGAAGACAAAAATTCCCATTGTTTAGATTTCTGTCAGAGGATATAAGAATAGTTAATTTCTTTTATCTCTGGGGCTTTCATTATCATTTAAATTTCATTTTACATTAATTGATCAGGGATTAGTAAAGCCATTATGCAGAAATTAGAATAAGACAAGCCAGATGGAATGAATAATTCATAAAGTCCAATTACGTTTTATTTCTGGTGTACTTTCAAACTTGCCTCTGACTTCTGTGCTATTTTGATGTGACAATATTCGCTAGAAATCAAGTACACCATTTTAATTTATTATATCCCTCTGGAGTGGAGGCATTTGTATGCAGTGGAAGAATGTTCAGTGTTTCCCCTCAGAACATCAACTTTAGGGGTCTTGGAAATCCTTGGTGATTTAGAAAGGATGTCATATTTTCTGTGTAAGTTCAGAGGTTCTGGAATGAGCCACATCGCTCCACTTAGTTCTGGCGAACTAACCCCATATTGGGAGGCTAGGTCTTGAATGGAGAGATTTCCACTTTCCTGTAAGAGCCGCTACCCGCCTTTAAAGGTATTTGTCCCCTTTCCTCGCCGCAAAGAAAGAGTTAAAATATGAATTCGGCCTGCAGTTGGACTGGAAGAAGTCACCGTTGCTGCAGCGACAAACAAGGACCACGAGGTGGCAGACGTCGCCTTCGGTGCAGAGCCAGGGTCGCCAGGGACCGCCCGGGTTTTGGAGCAGCCCAGCGGGTCCAAGTCCCTCAGCCCACTGCTGGGTTCAGGCTCCCGGCGACCTGCACAGCTTGGCCCGGCAAGAATTCTGAGCTAATGGCAGTCGCGTCCACCTGTCTGGAATGTCGCTTACAACTGTGTCTGAAACCGCCTCGCTCCGCGGGTCCCGGCCCCGGCCCATTCAGAGTAGCCCCCACCCCCGGGGATTTATTTATGCCACTGGACAGTTGTAGTCACTTTAAAGCTCCGGTTCACCTTCTCGAGGACTTTCATCTCGGGAAGTTTTATGACACTTGGTGAATGTGCAAAGTTTTTAATTAGGCTCTCTAGACAGCCCGAGGCGGCGGCAGCGCCACTAAGTCTTCACGGTCTCTCTGCTTTACAGCACAACAAGCCGCTCTACTCCTTTGAAGACAATGCAGACTATGTGTACGATGTCATGTGGTCCCCCGTGCATCCCGCGCTCTTTGCCTGCGTGGACGGGATGGGGCGCTTGGACCTCTGGAATCTCAACAGTGACACCGAGGTGAGCTGGCAGGCGCCCGGGCCTAGGGCAGGGAGGGGGCACCTGGGCCACTCTGCAGTCGGGTTCTGACTGCAAAAAAAAAAAAAAAAAAAAAAAAAAAAAAAAAAAAAAAAAAAACACCCAAACCAAACTAAACCAAACCAAAACCAAAAAATCTGGCCTTTTGTCGACAGACCCTCCAATTGCCTCTAGGCAGCGTCCCTCGCCCCCACCCCAGCTTGCCTACTCAGAAGGGAACTAGCAGATGCATTGGCCAAAACTCCATGTCACTTCATCCTTCAACTGTAGCAGATCTCAGACAGTTACCTACTCTGTCCCCACACACCTTTTTTCCTCCAAGAGCACAAAGTGTGTTCACACTTTTCCCTAAAGGGGCACACATAGTGTGGAAATAACTTTATTGGCAGAGACTTGGAAAAGTAAGCTTTTGTGGGTGCCTTTTTTAGATTGGGATTATTGAAATGAGGTTACTCTGTCAACGCTGGCTATTTGTACAATTTCTGTTTTCACTCCACAAAAGACGACTCTCTACGCCGCTTTCTGTTTAGTTCTACTAGCCGTTTGATTTTTTGCTAAGGAAATATTCCTTGTCTATAATATTGAACTCAAAGGCAGTAATGTCTAAGTTTAAACATGTATGCAAAACTCAATTAGTTTTTAAAACGGGATTTTAACATGTCACATTTAAAGTCATTCACAAGTGAAAAAATGCCTATTTCTAACAACAACAATAAAAAACCCCCACACAGAAATGATTATTTTTAAAGTATATGTCATCTGCTTTGTTCCTTTTCTTCCAATCCCTCAAAAGTACTGAAGGTCTACTTCAGAGCCTTAGGACTGGTGTTACAGCCAGAAAACACGTTACAAGAATATTATGTGTCCTAAGACAGCCTCTGCATCATTTCTTGGTTTTTGGTTTGGGTACAAAATACCCAGGTAAAGAGTACATGGTACAAGGTATATGTCAAGTAAAGCAAGTCTTTTGAAGTGCTTGGAGCAGGGGGCATTCAGTCTTTTTAATTAAGGACCCTAAGGTTGAAAGGAAGAGTAGAGGACTCTAGGATTTTTTTGTGGGAGGGGACAAGGAAATTTCCTTCAGGTGATGTTGTGTCCAGGTACCTTTAAGGGCACAGGTACCTGTAACTATCAATGGACAAATGTATTTCCATTGAGGCCGTTTTTCCTTTTACCTCCAAGAATCATAGGAAAAGAAAGTTACATAATGAAGTGTCTTTGAAAATGATCATGAGTGAGATGCCCATCATTTGGGATGCTGAAATGTTTATAACATCACTGCATGTAATAATAAGATGCTATTACCTTGCGTTGTAATGGTTTCCTGAAGTCTTTCATCACCGTTGATTAAAATCATATTGCTTCTATTTTCTAGAAGAAAGTCACTCTAAGCAACAACAACAACAAAATACACATGCGCGCGCACGCACGCGCACACACACACACACACACACACACACACAAACGCTTTCCAGATTGACTTAGGAGAGTGCTGTATCAGAAAGCAGGTGTCCACACCCTCCTTAATAACTTCCACCTAACTTTACTTTATTGATCTCTCTCTCTCTCTCTCTCTCTCTCTCTCTCTCTCTCTCTCTCTCTCTCTCCATAAAAGGAAAGCGATATCTTGACATTCCCTTCTATTTCTATAGGTATCAAAGAGAAAATCTCAGAGAAAGAAGAGTTGTGGTTAACCTTTAAAAACTCACGGTCGGTCAGTCATACATATAGTTGAGATTTACGACAAGCATGGCCCTGCCTTCACAGTGACTGTAAAAGCACACCAAGTCTAACTCTAACTCAGATCCAGGACCTCACAGTTTAAAACCCATTTTTTTTTTTTAGGTTTAAGTCAGATTAGGAAATGGATTTTAAAAAGACAGAGAGAGCTTACGTTTTCCATCTGCTTTGTTGTTCTTGAAATTGATGTAGTTTTATACCAAGGTGTCCCCCTCCATCCCCACCCCTCTGCAAAAATGGCTATTTACCCTTGACGCGAGCCACTCTTACTGCTTAGTAATTTATGCGATATACATCTTGTATTTGCAATTAAAATGACTGTGCCATAAAAACATGAGAATACTTATGAAATCAGAGTTGGAAGTAAGGCACATGCAAAGTGCATACAGATTATTTTAGTACAGAGTTTTACATTTGAGCTTCAGATAACGCTTAAATTAATACAGATATATTTTCCTTCATGTGTTCATTAATTTTTAGCATGTAAAATATCATAACATATTTTATTTTTTATATTTTATTATATTTTTAAAACAGCTATGAAAAGAAAGCATTTTGGATAATCTTTTTAAACTGATTTCAGTTTGCTATATTGCATTTCAAGTAAACTAATTTCTTTGGAAACACATTAGACGTTGTTTTAACTACATGAGGAGGTCAGGGTTTTTTAAATTAATTTTTTAGCTATGGTCTTATGATGATTAAACATTTTACTCAGCTTTTAGATTATTCAAGGTAAAATCCTACACGATACTTCTAAGTGAGTGTTAAAAATGAGCTTTGAAGGTTCTACAGCTGAATCATGAATCTGTTTTCAGGCCAGCCAGCAATAATAAAGTGTATTGACAGAATTATAGTCTATCTAAATTCACATTGTTTTTATTCTGTGCAAGGTTTGGTTAAAAATTCAGACTCCAGCTTGCGCAGCAGGGACCTTGATTGTAGAAATTGGGTTTTTTTTTTTTTTTAAATGAGCTAGGGATTTTCATTTTACGTTTTTGTTCACAATTGACATGCAATGATTTAAGCAGGTGAAAAGAATTTTTATTGATTTCAAGATGAAGTTTAAATATAGATTCTTACATATGATGGAGTTTTTATTGCTATTTTAAAGATAGGAATTGACTCAGTAGTTTCCCATAAACAGATGGTTTCGACCCTGTGCCTAGCTGCATGCTGGGGGTGCAGGTTTCCACGTTGGCGAGATGCACTTCCTGAGCACAGGTCTCACAGAGCGGCAGGAGACACTCAGTGGCTGTCTTCCACCTTTCTTCTCCTTTTCCTTTAGCATGTAACGTTGTCTTTCTTAATGCTGTGCTGTCATTTCTGAATCATCATTCTTGTAGGAGGCTCTCGAGCTCTAAACAATTATAAACTTCCAACCTTGAAGTACACACACTGACAGAAGATGGATCGAGTCACTCAAAATCCTCCCTTCACGCACCAAGGTTCCTGAGACAGACAGACAGACAGACAGACTGCAAATTCTATTTCAGTACTGCCAGTTCACTGAAATAATGATTACTAGCTCAATTATCAAAGGTTCTGGCTTTCCAGTGTTTGTTAAAGGACTCACACACAGACAGCTACATTTTAACGAGATGTCTCTGTATGGACAGTGACAACCGTGTGGACCATTCTCTATATCTTGGTGTTTCCACAGAGAGAAAGAAAAAAAAGGAGGAAAGGAAAGTTTTTGATTGATTCTTCAAGTTATTTTTTTTTACCTGTACACATTTTTTTTTAATCTACATTGCTGTTTTGCCTCCACGTACATCTGTATGAGGGTGTGAGATTTCCTAGAACTGTAGTAATGACCGTAGTCTCGAACAGCCAGGTGGGTTCTGAGACTTGAACCTCGTCCTTTGGAAGAGCAGCCAAGTACTCTTGACTGCTGAGCCATCTCTTTAATCCCCTTTACTGTATCCTTCTTTTCCTCTGATCACCTACTTCCTGGTAAGGGTAATAATTCCCTAAGAATCAAAGCATGTATGCTAGTATTGGTATGAAGACTCAAGTTATTTGAGCACCGGACTGTTTTTCTTCCACACATAGAACCCCAGTCTTTAAAAATGGCAAACATCTCTCCCTCCCCAGACATATCCCGCGTGATCTGATATCAGGTCAAGCATTGCATTTAGCTGGCAGGCTTCTGTGGTGGGCATACACTCGACAAACTCCAGAGGTATATTGCTGTCGCTGGCTGCCATGGCTGTGGGAACCTATGTCCCTGTTTCGCCTTTCGTTTCTTGTTTCTATTCCTTAAGTCAGTGGAGCGGGTGATTCCACAACAATGAATCCCGTTCACCCTTTCTCGAGGGGGTGGAAGTGGCTTCGCGCGCGGGAAGGCAGTTGTGGCTCATGGAGTAAAAGACATCACTGTATTTTTAGTATCTTTAAATTCATACTATTTTCTGTGTCATAACCCCTTCGGCAGGTGCCAACAGCAAGTGTGGCCATCGAGGGGGCGTCTGCCCTAAACCGGGTTCGTTGGGCACAAGGTGGCAAGGAAGTTGCTGTCGGGGACTCAGAAGGCCGCATTTGGATCTACGATGTTGGAGAGGTACGTATTTTTTGGTTTTGTTTGGGGACGGGAGTTTGGCTTGTGTTTCCACTTTAAAGACCTGCTGAAACTATTAACAAGACTTTCTGAGCCACAAGAAACCTCTCGATTGCGTTTGCAAGTTTCCATTGTCTTCAGCGTGAGTATGGAGACTCCTCCTTGGGGTCTAATTTGGCCTGTGTCTCCATGCACAGGACGCTTTAGTTAATGATCTGGATTCCTTCTGTTTGTGTGGTAGAAACCCCAGCTTGCCAGCCTGAAGCATGACACGGAAGCTTTCGTGTGACTAAAACTGGACAAACTCATCTTAATATCAGTTGAAATTCACCATTTACTCCTAGAAAGTGAAATTGTACTTAGAGTGCTGATTCAAAATCAGACTACTTAGGTACAGTGCTTCCAAGAAGACTGAAATGAATCAAATTTTATATTATTTTTGACATTTATGACATTACCATATAGGACCTATGACCTATAAAATAAAGATATGAAGAGAATGTCATGGCATGTATCAATGTGAAAAATAATACATCTTTTACACCAGAAAAATTCTGAATTTTTGTCTTATCTTTATTTCTACATTGCTGATCAATTTTGCTGTTTAAATCGTTTTATTTTACTTCTTGAAAAAGTGTTGACTTAAAAACCTTTATTTCTAGTAAGGTTTTTTTTTTTTTGGTTTTGGTTTTCTTTTTTTCTTTTTTCTTTTCTCTCTCTCTTAAAGACAAAGAAAATACAGGAAAAATAACTCAAAGTGTTGTGTAAAGTTATATAGGCATAATTTGAATCTGACATTTGCATTCCGGAGAGGAAATAGACTGCTTTTGTATGCATAGGCCTAGGAAGTGTTCTGTGACTACCTGGTAGACTTTGCAGATCTCCCTGAGAAGGATTCTTCCCAGTGTCACCAGTCAGCATCATGGGACTTTGACAATCTCAGCTGGTTGTTCTGCAGAGGAGCTTCTGATGGTACATTATATAATGGGCTGTTCTACAGTTCATTATGTTGCAACAAGCTAAATAGTGTTTTCAGATTTCAGCTGGGCATAGAAACTGACTAATGTTAGAGGTGGGGCCTTCTATTCTAGCATCCAAAATGCTAACTAAAGCACTTTTGCACCTCTTGGCTGCCCTGTAGTTAGATTCCTTTCCCCTGCCCTGGTTATTTCTGATGCCACAAGTTAGGAGAGGCAGAGTAGCAGTGACAATCAGCACTGGCCTACATGATGAAGATCCAGATGGCCAGGTGCCCCCACAGTTTGAAGCTTTGAAAAGAAAATGCCATTTGAGCCAAAAATATTTATTACCTGTAATTTTCTAGCCATATTTTCTTCCCTGAGGTTTCTTTATATTTGATGTACTTCTTCATGCTCTTCACCGAGATAAGACTAAACATCGAAAGCAAACATGAGAGAGAGAAAGAGAATAAATTACAACTAAACATGGTTTCTTTTTTCTCCCTTGTGTGTTCTTTCTTTTTTTTCTTTCTTTCTTTCTTTCTTTCTTTCTTTCTTTCTTTCTTTCTTTCTTTCTTTCTTTCTTTCTTTCTTTCTTTCTTTCTTTCTTTCTTTCTTTCTTTCTTTCTTTCTTTCTTTCTTCCTGTCTTTCTGTCTTTCTTTCTGTCTTTCTGTCTTTCTTTCTTTCTTTCTTTCTTTCTTTCTTTCTTTCTTTCTTCCTGTCTTTCTGTCTTTCTTTCTGTCTGTCTTTCTTTCTTTCTTTCACAACTGTTTTTGGAGGAAGAAAAATAAAGGAAAGAGCTGCCCAGAAAGAGCAGAAGATAGACAAAATATTATACCTCTTCTCTGTCTCACTTAAATGCATACTGCCCGTAAACTTTCTTTAGGTAGCACACATTACTTGTTTTCCTTTTTGTTCTAGCTAGTGTAACAACATGGTTCATCTCATAAAAGCCTCCCGAAAGACCTCTGTCCTTATTGAAATATTACATAGGTATAGAGACACATCTCAGATAAGAAAAGAATCAGCCTAACATGGGCATCATTTTCTGCCATCAGGTACATTGATAGCCTGTGTCCGCAGTGACTGGGATAGGACTCTATCTGTGGAGTATATGTGATTTCACAGAAGGTGCCGTGCTGATGTGTGTGGCTGCTCAACTTCTTGCTAGGAAACTATCATCATCTCTAAATTGTGAAGTGTTGCTATGCTGGCATGTCTGCTATCACTGCAGGTCAGGCTGGTTTTCATTTTTGTATTATTGCCCTTGCTTTTCTAAGTGATATTACAGGCTGCAGAAATGTCTGCAGCTAGAGGCCAGTCTCGCCTATTGTCTGGAGTCTAGACAGGCTATAGAAAAATCTCTGTGACATATAATAGGCCAAACAATTTGTAGGGTTGTTTATCCTCACAAATTCACCACGAGGACAGGAAAGGGGGGAATATACCAGGTTATTGAGCGTAGGTAATGTTACAATCTTTAGCCCCTTCAGTGAATGAGTGAAAGGCAGGCTTCAACACTTGAACAATTCTTCCTATATTGTTTGATCAAACACAAAGCACTGGTTAGCTTAGACTTAGCATTTTCATTTAGACTAACTCTCATTTTTTTCCAAAGTGTTTTTGTAAAGTCTCTTAATTTATTTTTGAGTTGAGGAGAGTCCTTTCTGTTTCTCGTTGCTAACCTCTGTAGCTTTCTTTAAACCTTTGAAGACCACATTTGTCAAGGCACTGAGTACTGACAGGAAAGACAAAGTCTTACAGCTGAGGCTTCACTGAAGTTCACTTCTTAGAGATGGTGGATACACCCTGGGCAGTGGCTGCCATTACTGCAATTCCTGTTATATCACTTACCAGCCTGGAGCCAACAGAATACCACTGAACAATGGAGGGATATGCTCACAACAGTGCCTTCCCAACTTCTAATGCACCTGAGGGTGCTTTTGAGACAAGCTGGCCTGTTGAGAATTAGGGGTCAAATCTAATGCTGGTACATGACTGATGAGAGGAAGAGACTCTTGGCAGGAAGCAATTTAAATAGTAAGAAATATAGAGGAAGAAGAAACGTGTGTGGCATTGAGAACCAAATTGTCAGTAGGCTGTGCTACCATGATCAGCATTCAAAATCAGTCCTCTGGTACTCATTAGAGTTGAATTCCTCACCAGGGTCATGCTGGCCTTTGGAAAGCCTTGAGAGAAAAAGATACAAATACTTCTAGATAACTCTTAAAATGGAGTCTGTGTACCAATGACAGTGGTAGTTCCCAGAATCCTCAGTGTTGATCTACTTGCCTTGAGACTGAAGAGATGCCAGTCTGTGAGAAGCCCTCTGGCATCTGTTTTTCCATTGCTATTGGCCAGAGACCTCGGTGAGACTGGAGGAAGAAGGCAGCTGTTACCTTTTGCCAAGATCTTGTTCTCCATGTGAGGCCAGCTACACTGGTGTGTGTCTGGTATAGTTTCACAGGACCATGTGCTTCGGGGCCCAGAGATGAGCCCAGTGATCTATTGTCATTGTCTGGCTCCATATTTGTATTTTGTAATGGGGCCTGCATATTATGTGGCTTGTTCTGTCCCTAAGAAAATCGACAGTAAAACAAATAAGAAATAAAATATTTTGGCCCTGACCTGGATCATTGTGAAAAACGAAGAGAAATCTCTAGAAATGGGACTCAATAGAGAGCACACTGCATCACTCTGTTACCTACTTCTTAAATTATAAGATTCTATATTATAAGCCTCAGACGGCACATACATGTAGTGTTTAAGCCAAGGTAGGGCTCTACGACACCTCCCCCAAGCCTCATTCCCATCCTATCATAATTTAAGATATATATTTCTTTGGAAATTTTTCTATAACTCTTGCTTCATTAGATGAGGCAGGTTGGGACAAACTGTTAACTGCTCTCGCTACTGTAAAGTCTCATCGACGCCTTTGGGGACATCACCATTTCAGTCCAGGTAAGAAGGCCACTGCACAGAGGGACTCTGGTGTCACCAGTTGCTAATAATCATGTGCTTCATCTACCTCAGCTGAGGCTGCAGCTGCTGCTGGGAGTCCCAGTTCAGAGCCCCAGTGATAGTGTCCTTCTCTATTACATACAATTATCTTTAGGATGATAGAGGTGGCTCAGATCCAGATACTGATGCAACTTATTAAGGACTTGTCAAGAGGTAAACAGGGTTGTGTAGTAGCTCACTGAAATCAACAGGTTGAATTTGTCTACCCAGCCCCCACCTTCTTTACTTTTTTTGTTACATTTAAATGGTACAAGTGTGAGTAATCTCTCAGGGCCTGTAACTCAGGAAGTAAAACATAAAACAGGCATATTTTCAGGCAGGCTACTTGATGCTGTGTTTGTATAGCATACACTCTTGCTTGTTTGATTTCTGCATTGTGTCTGGAAATCTATTGTACATATTTATTTTCACAGATAGGGGCCTATTTCCTTCACAGAACAGGTGTTTAACTTCCATTAGCATAAATAGAAGCTACGAAAATCCAGTGTAAGACAAAGAGGGCCCCCCTTTTTCTATTTGGTTGTAATTTTTATTCTATTTGCGCTTTCAAAAATCACTTAAAAAAGAAAGTGGTTGCATGCATCATTTAATATTTCTGAAAATCTAAAATGAAGGGCTGACGAGCCAGCTCAGTAGTTAAGGATGCTTGTCGCTCTTCCAGAGGACCCAAGTTCAGTTCTGAGTGTCGCAATCAGACTGCTCACCACTGCATGTGACTCTAAAGGATCTGACACCCTCTCCAGGCCTCCTAGAGCAACTGCACACACACACACACACACACACACACACACCTCTAAATCAAAGAAAAATAGATCCATTTCTTTAAAATGAGCCTAGACTTTGACTACCTTTTCAGAAATTTCTACAGTACAAGATGCCTGATGCTCGCACTGTTCAATTAATTAGAACGTGAGAGAAATAAACTACCAATGAAGCCTATCTATAACCTCAGATGTATTTAGAATAGAATACACTCACAGAACTCTGTTGAGGACTGCTGACGTTTGTTTCTTTGTTGTTTGTTTGTTTGTTTCAAATGATATACGAATGCACACATCTTAAAGATTTAAAACTAAAAATTACATAGCTACCATAGTTTCTTTTCTGACAAGCGAGCTTTTCTGCATATATACACGACGGGTTTTTCACTGCGCATGAGCCCCTGTGTGTAGAGTTAGTGCCGTGTCCGCGTGATTGATAGTCAGCCTATCTACCTGTCTTTCTTGGAGATGTGTTTTATGGAAAGCCCGTTGTCATTGTTCATGCTTCACTGCAGTCACAGGGACTCGGCTGTCACAAATATCCCCTAACGACGACGTTGGCTGCTTATCTGAATTAGTTAGGACGCTGCGTGAAGCTCTGCTTCTCAAAGAAGCAGTTTATCTTCCACCTCCTATTATTTCTTTTTCCATTAACCTCTTCCAGGGAAGAGTTTGTTTTTCAGTTCTGATAAATACCTGCAGCTTTCGGATCCTTGATTACATTTTTTTTTTTACACTGCACACGTGACAAAATTTCAAAACCGTGTTCAGGTTAAAGGAGGCTTTGCAAAATAAAATTATCACCTAAAAGCTGTGATTTATGAGGGGGGTAAATCTTATCAACCTGACTGTGTTTGACTGACCCATTGAACAATTAGTAAATAGAAACATGTGACTGTCTTTAAATTTAAACTCTTAACTTTGGAAATGCATATAACTCATTTGGTGTGACCACTCACGGGCCAGAATGACAGCAGTTGTATCATTACAAATCTCAATGAATTCAATGCATTGGTCAATATATAAATGCATCGAGAAGTTCTTGGGATGGAAAATGCAGATGAACATGTTGTATCAAATGTTATTGCTAAAAAAAAAATAAAATAAAATGTGACTTAAGTATCTGTTTGAAGATTTTAAACTGGAAGTAAAAAAAGTAGATTCAAAAGTTTAATAAGAATCCCATCAAGAAAAATGACCCATGCTATAAACTTTAAAACACTGACCAAGGTGTTACTTTAAATTGTAAAAGAACAATTAAAAAAATATATCTCCAGGGCGTGAGTTATAGCTCAGTCTCTAAGTGCTTAGAAAGAAACAAAACAAAACAAAAATATTGTTTTTCAACTTTGGCGCAGCCAGCAAGAACAGAAATAAAAAGAAATTCCAGGAGTCGATTCTCTTGCAGTTTGTCCTAAGTAGCATTCAGTAGAGTAAAATCTGGGAGTGCTAGAAGTCAGATGAGGTTTAGTGACACAAAATCAACAGAGTATATTTATAGATTTTTTCCATTGTATTATACGAAGCAGTAATTGTTTGTTCTTCACAGTTTCCAGCAGGACAGGGTATACAGTATTCTCAAAAGAAGCCTGGGTCTTTGTACGAATAACTGCTTTCCTTGGGAATTGGGTAGACAGAACGCCAAGTAGAAAGTTAAACTGAAACCTGGGTATTAAGTCAAACAAAAGTTCCCTCGCGACCAAACTGTGTAGGAAGGTAGCCGTGCGGTTTCTCCCATGCCCCAGCTCAAGAAGAACTTAGGTGACAGCTCAGCTTTAGCAGTTTCCAGGAGCGGGGCTGGGCTAGTGTCACTTAGCAACATCTGGTTGTGACCATCCCAGGCCCTGGTGTTTCTCATTAAGAAAGTGTGCCTGCAACTTGCTAGAGTCTCGACGGGCCATCGCGAGTGCTGCCTTCTTTGATGGAGAAACAATTTTAGATTCTTTAGCTGAGGCTGAACACTGCCTTTGGTTTCCCCTTCTCAGCGAGAGAGTTACAGACAGGGCCCATTTCTTCCAGGGTACCAAGCACCCAGATAAAGGCTGACAGTCTAAACACCAAGCTCTGTCTATGGCGTCTATGCACTGGATAACGCGAACACTGGGATTTGTGATTGAGATTTTCGATTCCTCACGCATGTTTAGGGTGAGAGCCACGCATCGAAGTCAAAGTACACAAAAGCATAATTGTATGGGAAATTTATCATATTAATAAACATCATTATAGGAAAGCAGCAGATCTGAATTAGTATATTAATTCACTTCTTTGTCATAATAAGTTATGTGCATTTAAAATAATTGGAGTAAAATAATGTATCATTATAATTTTAGTATTAACTTGATTTTCCTTGTGCAAAGTGCATAATTTTAAAAAGAAAAGAAAAGCCACTATTAATTCCGATAAAATTACTTATTTCATAGTCAGTATGGTAACAGCAGCTTCCATTTGATAATTATACATGTAGAAGGCCATGATCATGATTAGATTAATTTCTATATAAATAGTATGCTTATTGAAGTAGCATTGGCTTATAAAAATAGACTTACATTATTAATACCTTTTCAAGCACATTTTTTTCAAAATTGATACAAAGTACTTACAACTTTTATGTTTTGTGAATGGTTGATTAAGTGGAAAGCTCTAATGTTCAGTTTACAAAAACCAAGCTAAAATGTGTATAGTACTTTTCAATATTGCTATAGTGATAAATGGCCTGTGAAAACATACCTCCTGAAGCAAAAGGAGGCTTGTCAATTCTGCATCTTCACGATTTGTCTGCCATTTCACAGTTGTCTTTGGTGGTTGTTTGATTGCTGAAGTGCTTGTCGTTGGGTTAAATGTTTTATGATTGATAAATTGTATGAGTTTTATAATTTCAAAATTTTTTGTTATTTTTGTTTTTTTCTTTTATCTTTCTTTTGGCTTTTTGAGGCAAAGTTTTCTTGTGCAGTTCAGCTCTCCTGGAACTTGCTCTGTAGACCAGGCTGGCTGCAAACTCACAGAAATCCACCTGCCTTTGCTTCCCTGTGCCAAGATTAAAGGCATGTGTTACCTCTGACACTAAACTGTTAAATTTTGTCTCAAAAAAATGTGTCAATGAGAGTGGCTGTCTCTAGTCACATCATACAAAGCCCAAGATAAAGTTGTATCCTGCCAGGAATAGAGATGTTTCTGATCTGCAAAAAGCCTGAGCTGTTTAGTTTAGTTTTGTTTTGTTTTGTTTTGGTGTGTGTTTAGGTATGTGTCTGTGTATTGGCATATCTAAACTAAAATATGAAATCAAATACTTGCTTATATGTGTTTATATGTAAATGCATATATATCACATAGGTTGAACTTGAAAATGAGGAAGAATAAATAACCCATAAGATACCATTGTCAAGGAAGACTTGTGTGTTTTCTAGAATATCACCTATCACAACATCTTTTACCTTTTTTTTTAACTTGAAATACATTAATTATGTATCATTTAAGTTCTGCTGTTGTAGAAAAAATTCTTGTCCCTTTACCTAATAGGCAGACAGAACAGATCATTAACCCACTCCTAAGATTTCCTCTAATGACAAAGTAGTCATCTCCCGGTATTTAGATGAAATCTTTTATTCTTGTTGACCTTGCATTAAGCTCTCTTGAATAGTAATTGAACACCTCCTAGTATCTAGTATCATAAGGGGTAGACTATCAAATATAACAGTAAAGTATTATAACCTTTGGAGAACCGAGTTCATAGAAACAGCCAAAGATACGTCCTTGTCTGTTAAAGCAGGCGCACTGTGTCCAACACAGTGTCTGTCCTACAACAGGAATGAAAGAGTCCCTGTGTGAAGAATGCGGGGAAATTTAAGCAAAAGTTTAATTGTGCAACGTGTTCAGAATGCAGCCTCCAAACTGAGTACAGTCTGGTAGACACAGGAATGTTGACTGTGTTTGCACAGAAAAGAAGGAGTTTTAGGAAGGACCATTTGCCCTTCCTCCCAGACATCATCCTGGTCTTTCCCCTTCCTGTGCTTTTAGAAGAGAGAGATTGACTTGGTGGCCAATGCAGAGAAAGCCTAATAGTTGACTCAAACAGCTGTCAACCGCTGGAAAAACGCTTCCTTTTCATTGTGCCTTTTTTGGACACTATAGATATGATAAATCATGAACTGCATTATAAAAATTCTTCTTTTATGCCCAAACATTCAGTAGGAGGAAATGACATTTCTTTTATTACCTTGGTAAATGTTTTTAAGGTGTTTAGCGATAAGCTTTCTTTTTGTCAAAACTGCTTAGATTCCGTGGTTGCTAGGGATTTACTCAAAAACCTATAGTCAATAATATCAGGGAAGAGGCGGCTGCGTGGTAAGTCAGCTAATGTGGAGGGAGGCTCGACTAGTGGTCCTTTCTTTTTGCCCTGCCTCTCTCTCTCTCTCTCTCTCTCTCTCTCTCTCTCTCTCTCTCTCTCTCTCTCTCTCTCTTTTGTACCATGGAAAGAGAGGCAGTTGGGCTGAGAAATGGATGGTCCCCAGTAGTAGACAAAATAATAACATCCTACAATTTCAGGAGACAGGCAGCTGATGTGATTTCAATACTTGTGCAAGCAAGGGCATCTCCAGGTCTTGGGGAATCAGATCTTTCTTTCTCAGTTGTTGTTTGGTTTTGGTTTTCTCCACAGGTAAACACCTCTGGATTTTGGTACCCTTGCTTACAGGCTAAATTTTAGCATGAAGAATAATTGTAACTGTTAATTTCTCCAGACAAGTGTTTAAATTGCTTATTTCCTTCCATAGTTACCGGCTTACTGCCATTGACAGACCCATATCTGTTACTATTTACTTTGTCTTTTACGTCTGACTTTCGTTTCTTACCTTAATTAGGTGGTAAAAAAATTTTTTTAACGTTGCTCTGAGAAACATGCAGTAAAAAGAAACCACCCATTTAAAGATAGAGGGAAAGTGGGCTTTGGCAAATGGGTCTGGAAGTTTCCCCGTACTTGAGTATGCAAAAGAAAAGAAATTCAGAAACAGACCAAAAGAGAGGGCCAGGATAGAAAGCAGGTGACCTCCCTAGTAATTTTAACCTATTGACAGGCTGGGACTAGCCGTCTTCAGGACAGATGTGTGAGCGCCCTGCTTTCTGGACTTCTCCGGAGCTTCTTCAAAGGCTAAGTGGTCGCACCACAGTCTACCTCGTGGCAGAACGCTGTAGTGTATCTTCGCCCGTGTAGCTGCGTCGTCCTGGCACTGGATTCTAGTCCGTGGTTTCCTCCACTGTTAACAGTGCCGTGGGCCTTGCCTCTCTGAGAATTAAACACACCGAAGCTGCATTTACGTGAAGCGGGTCTGCCTGGCGGCTCCACGGCAGCCGCTGCAGAGCCTGTTACCTCCCACTTCGCTTCCATCTGTGTGTGTGGCAGAGGGAATTGTCCTAAAAAAAAATCCAAAAACCAAAAAACAAAACAAAACAAAAAATACAGGCTTTCTCTGAACACAGTTGCCTGTTTGCATGCCAGTGAGTTAACGCTCTCCTGAATTTGGGTGCCATTAATAACTGTCGGTGGGTTTGTTTTGTTTTAACCTTTTGAGTCCAGGGGAGTTTAAGTGTCATTCTGAGGGAAACTACATAAGCTTCCCTTGTTTCTGTAAATGCACTAAAACCAGTGTGCATTAAAATGAAAAGGTCATTTGTACAATATCCTTTTTAGCAGAAAACTTTCATGCTGGTGTTAATATAGAATATGAAATCATTCTCAAGCCTGTTCAGAATCCGTGGTTCATGTTATAGTCCTACAGACTTTTTTTTTAAAGAAATACTCCATTTAATTTAAAGATTACAAAGACACTAATGAGCCACACATCCACAAAAATATTTATCTTGAGTTTATCTTGAACCTAGAGACCACCTCACTTAGTTTGTTGCCCATGATTAATGGAACTGAGAAACCTAATTGAGATTATGGAATATTTTTTCTACCCTCTTAGTTATCCAAGGTTTTCCAAGCCTGCTTTTGTAAGCAGTGCCTGAGATATATTTTATCACAAAAATATTCATAGCTAGGAGTCAATCCCAATTATTTAATGAAGTATAAAAATGATCCTTGAAACAGTCTTTACTGCAGCTATTTAAAATCAGCTGCTAGGGACTATAAATCTTCAGAATTTACTGAAAAATGAGGGAGACTTAGCTGAGGACTGTCCAGAGCAGTTAGCTGTGTGCTATAAAGAGAGGCACGTGAGTGATATCTGTGTGTTTAACCCCAATTATAAATAATCACTTGAATTTTTTATTACAACATGTTTGACAATAATCCAGTCTTATAATGTGAGGTTAAAGTAGAATCCTGCTGCAGAAAATGCTGTAACAGGAAAAAAATAGCTGCAGTGGGCTGCATTGATCATATGTGGAGGAATCATAGAGGTGTGGAGAATATTTGCATATACATCTATACACACACATATATATCATATATCATATATATATTTAGCTAGGAGTAATCTATATATTTTAAATTTAATTTTAATGGATAATAAAAAGTAACTATGACAAACTTCTCTTATAATCCAAAAATATCTCTTTCCTTACAGTTATCTCAGTAAAGTTAGCTATTGTTTAAAAAACAAAAATATTAGATAGTCATGTGTGATATTCAGAGAAATAAAAAGTGCTTTAAAATAAAGTAAAAAAAATTCAGTTCTAGATAGGTGGAAAGAAGAAAAATAGGAGAAAGAGCAGAGGAAAAGAAGCAAGAAACCAAGAAAACTTAGAAGAAGGGGATAAAGATGGAGAAAGAAACCAATAAGGACCATCATTTAGCAGGGGTTATGATGGGCCTAGCACTGCACTCACCTGTTTCTTTCTTACTCATGTTACTATCGGTCATTAGGTGTACTCTCAAATTTCCTTCAACTAAATAAGAGAGATCAGAACAGTTCCTAAGGACACACAGCAAAAAGTGACAAGCCAGGAGGGGTAGGAAAAAACCACCATTTAGCTACTCTCTGTGGTGGATGAAAGCCAGTTCTGGCTTTCTTCTTCAGTTCTAGCCTCTCCCCTGTCTGTGCCTCTTACAAAGTACCCAAGATGCCCAGGCATGACAACCTATGGTCAGACAAAGCAGTCTTAGAGGACCTACAGCGAGGCTATAGGCAGCTACTGATCTGCTCAGTCAGAGAGAGGTTCAGATCCCCAGACCCAGCAACACAGGTCGGGTGGACAGAGGGGATGTGGGAGAAGTTAAAATCCCCACATATGTGATTTATTTTTCCTACAAGTTTTGTACTTTTGCTCTTTGTCTGTGACCTTTTGTCCCCTAAGACTCTTGGATTACAGTCTTTTGAATCTTTTAGCAGGTAACTAACTCAAAACTCATTACCTGCTGGCCATTCTACCACGGAGGGCTGGCCCTTTCAGAGCAAGAGGTCTAACCTGTCCAGCATGGACTTATGAAACTGACTTGAAAAAACTGTTTAGATGCCTTTATTTCCCTTTGCCTTGTGGGTAAAGATGGGTTTCCTAATGTTCTCATAGCAGTCAGAATTCATTCTTTAAGAAAAACTAGTCCTCAGAAACATACTGAAGAACAGATGTAGGGGTGTAAGCTACCTGTTGGTCTCAGGAACCTGTTTCATCCGAGTGAGAGCTTGCAGAATGAGTACTGCACAGTGGGCTCTGTCCCTTTTCACTCAGATTACCTTTCCTGTCCTCTCCGTGTCTCTGTTGATAAATGGTCCGATGTCCCTCATCCCCATTTGACAATCGAGGCAATGAGAGGTTAAATGCCTCGCCCTTGGCGGCCACTGAAATAAGAGTAAGACTTGATTGTCCTGACCGAATATGAGGTTTATTTTCCCCTCCTTCTTAAGGCCAAATTGCTACCTCAATAACTACCTTTGGCCTTCAATCCTTTGGCTGTTAAAACAGGGTCATTCCATATCTATAAAAGGTGGCTGCTTCTAGAGCAGAGATTTTATTATCTTAGAAATCAGAGCCCTCGGTGGTGCTTAAAGCATCCAAATGCTTTAAACACTTACCCCCCACACCCACCCCCAGATCAGCCAGCAGTTCTCAGGCAGGGTGGACTGGCTATGGGTGAGCTCCGCTCGGAGAAGCAGTGGGAAATATGGACCCTCTGTGACCTACAGTGTGACTCCAGCAGACAAATCTGCAGCAGAAAATGTTTCCAGATCCAAGTGTGTCCAAGGGAAGAAGCTTTCTAAAATCTGGCATTGCTTTGACTTCGCTGCACGTGTTTTTCTCCCTGTTGCCTCTCATGGATTTTCAATTCACCATGAGAAATGCAAATATTTCCCCCCCCCCAATCATAATCTATTTATTTATTTGGAGACCAAATGGTTTTACTATGTAGTCCAGGATATCCTGGAACTCACTCTGTAGACTAGGCTGATCACCAACTCAGAGATCTGTCTGCCTCTGCCTTCCAAATGCTGGGCTTAAGGGCATGAGCTACCACACCATGCAAGAAGTGGATTTTATTTAGAAATTATTGGAGACGGGTATTTGCAAAGGGCAGGGGAGTAGTCGTCAGTGATGCTCGGGTGCTCTGCGTTTAGCCTTCCATAGCTTGAAAACTGAAGAGAGGCTGAAGCAAAGGTCTCAGCTACCTGCTTGACAGGGAGACACCACTTACTTATGGTAAGAATGAGCTCGCTTCTGCTCTTCAGTTTCTGAATCTATGCCAGTATGCACTCATTCTGACCAAAACCGGCATTAATTTTCACCTCCATTTCCTGGTCATCGCATTTCAAAAGGGTTGTCACTGGTCTCTAGTTGTGTATGCTGTGTATGCTGATTAGCTGCTGGATAGGAACAAAGCCCTTTTCCTAACCAGTGAGTCAGGTGTGGTTAGAAATGCCCCAGCATTTATGGTCTCTCACCTACTCGCTGTCTGAGAGCACCATGCAAGAGAGCCTGGGAACTGCCCGGGGTAGGAAGAGCAGCTCAGTCCAAACAGATTTTGTTTAGCGTCATAGATAGAAACTGACAAGAGTGGCCATCCTCTTTGTGAGACACCTGTTTGGTCTCACCTACAAGCAGTTCAGATGCCAACAATTATTACTTCGGCTGTGGAAACGGCCTGTGACTGTACATTCGCACATTTGAGCTAAGATTATACTTAGAGTACTTCCTGATGTGATGTTTCATTCTAAAAATGGAGCAGTCTGCTGTGTAGCCTCTACATCGAACAGTGCATTCGGGTTGGGTTATTTTCACAGTCAACTGGATGAAAAGGTGTAACGGGATGTGCTAGGGAAACGGACTTCAAGTTTTGAGAAGCAATTGTGTTTCTATCATTTCTGTTCCAGAATTTGATGTAAAAAAAAAAGCAAATTAATATTTCTGTAATGTACATATTTTTCAGGAAGAACACTTGACAGAATGAATTTGTTTTTTTTTAAAGCTTAATATGTGTGTATCTTGTGTGTGTGTGTGTGTGTGTGTGTGGTGTGATTTTTTTACAAAGTATTAGCATATTAGCAAGAGAACAAAATCTGTTTGAATATTATAAAAATGCCTTAGGGATAATCTGCATATTTAAATGTCTGTGAAGATAAACCTTCATATTTAAAATCATGTTTTAGCATTTAAGTACTTTATGTTAGTTTCAGTTCCATGAAAGAGGCCAAACAGAGTTTAATTGCTAGGATAATTTTGTTTAGTAGAAACATTTAGGTTTGAGAAAGTTTAGATTTTATACATTAGAGATGTGGTTTTATATAGCACGCACGCTTGCCGATGTCAACCTGTGTCTGGCCACTATATGAACTTGATGTTTTAGAATCTAAAGTAAGATCATTTCTTAACCAACTTGCTAGTATTACTACATGAAACTGTGAAAACATGGGCCTATTTTCCTGTTCTGATACATGAATCCTATACAGTGCTATCAATAAAATGTTACATATGCCATCCAATGTAAATATTTTTACTGCATGAAGAAATAGTGTAGTCTTATGCTTGTGGGATGTCTTCATCTGTGTGTGAGCACACACAGCTGGCTTGGCTAAGTTCTTTTCTCCAAGAAGTTAACATCATGCACAGGTCTGAGGTGTTTTAGCTTTGTATCTCTCTTAGCTTTATTTTCTGAGGAAAAAAAAATAGTGTTCTCTTGATTGAGTTCCTATCTCTCCTTCAGCTTGGGTTACATAGTTCTTTTTGGAAACATTTGCTCAGGCAATGGGAGAAGAAAAGGAAAAATGGACCTGTTCTTTCCCATAAGTGATACCAACGCTCTTGCCTGCTTATACTTTCGGTTAGCGATTTTGAATCTTTCATTTTGGGGTCTCATTTCCCCTAGGGCAGTATTATCTTTAATGGAAGACAAAAAAAATGAAGACTAGTGAAATCCTACAGAAGATCCCACCGTAAGGAAAATGGTCCAAGCTATGTCACTCAGTATTATTGTGAGTTTGGGTCATTGCTGCAAGAGAAATTTAGATTAATTTCCATAACTAGGGAAGTGTCTCTATTTTACTATTACAAAATGTACTCATATGTTTGAATGAAAACTCTCACTGGAGAAGTGTTTCTGATAATGAACTGGAATGCTTCCCCCACCTGGACATCATTTTCCGAATTATATTTTTTGAAACGTTTGACCTTAGTACTAGAAGTCACTTCAGGACATACTTTACAGAAAGGCGCTGCCTCTCTCTAGTAAGTTTGCTTGGACAGATAGTATCCGAGACTATCATTTCCTCTAATAAAACCTTAAATGTTCTAATCATCAGACTGTGTGCAGTGGGTAATTTTCTAGCTATAGACATAATTTGAACACTTACCTTCTTCCTCTTTCTCTTTTTTATTTTTAATAATGTGTATTGATTGAGTTGATCGTGTTCTTAATGTGTATGGGATATATGGATACCATGTGTGGTCCTAATACGTAGATGAATTGATCATACCATTTTATAGGGTGAAACGCCAAGAAAATTCCTGTAATGTAGGAATCCGTTCACTGCCTATGAGCTCCTTTAGCACTCTACTGAGTCCTGCTGTTCATCTTCAAATAATTTGTTTTTTATATATTTCAAACACACTTCCGCTATCTTTTAACAACTCATAGTCTTTAGCGCAGCTAAGAAAAATTCTTATGCAAAATTTCTATGCAAGGGTATGTTAATTCCTCTTCATTGAATTGCAGACAGCAGAAGAATTGGGAAGTACCATAGATCTCTCCCTTTGGCAAATTAATATAGCTTATCGATTCAATGCTGAAATCACATAACATTGGCAAAGGTACTTGTTGGTTTTGTAGTCCTGGTAGGATTCCCTCCCTCCCTCATACCTCAGTCCCTACATCCTGCTTCTCATTCCATAAAATAGAAATAATTTGCTTGTGTACATAGGGTAAATTTACCCCACCTAAGATTGCTATGAGGTATGAGTTAATATATGTAAAGTACTTAGAATAGAACCCTTGGTCAACGCTAGTTAGTCCTGCAGTTACTCAGAGCCATCAACACAGCTTCTGCTGGAAATGCTCAACTGTGACCTTCTACTAGAAAAGGCTCTGTGCATATATGTAAGCTATTTTTTTCTCCATGTGTATTGACTCATTAATGGCTCTTTAGGAAACAAATCGATAGCTTCGACTAGAAAGAAAATGCCATAGTCGTTCTAAAATCGTAGTTAGTAATGCAGCCTTTATTTTCTGAGTTCGCTGTAGGATCCAAGAACAAAGGGTGCTCCTTACCATGAGTGCTTTAATGTGGCCTCTGGGATTGTTTGGTTAACACACATTTTAAAGGTTTTATGCACTCGCTGAGTGATGTTCCTGCTAAGGAGTGAAGCTGTAGGTTAAGCGCCAGGTTTCCTGTGTTTTCTTTGGTGAGGGACCTCCGTTCCCACACCAAGGGGTGTAAGATGCAAGAGATTATTTCGCTTATCATTTATTTCTCTGCCGATTCGCTTTGCAGCTTGCGGTTCCCCACAACGATGAATGGACGCGTTTTGCCAGGACCCTGGTGGAGATCCGCGCCAACAGGGCTGACAGCGAGGAGGAAGGTGCCGTGGAGTTAGCTGCCTAGACCTGAGATGAGTCTGCCCACCGTGGCGCCCATCCTTCCGTGCTAGAACTCAGTCTACAGTGAAGGCCCCCGTGCAGTGTTTTGGTGTCCTTTCTGTATCAGTATCCCCGTGGCATCTTGGGTGCCATATTGTGCAGTGTTTCCCCGTATTCCCCACGTGTACCTACTCGCTCGAAATCCACCACAGCATTTCTACCTTTGTGTCCCCGTCTCAAAAACAAATGGGGGAGGGAACCCTTAGGGGTTTTAGTTGTTGCCTTTTAACTACTTGGTAGCTGTGTTTAATAGCTGGAAACCTCTGGTTGAATTTGTGCTTACATGTACTTCTGGAGTAGTCCTATTAAATCCATATGAAGCCAGATATGATTGAGTGCAGATGTGGCGTGCCTCGTGATATGGTACAGGGCCAAGGACTTGAGATGTGGTGTTTTACATGGTGATTCGCATTATGAATGGATTTACTACAAGAACATTGCTGCTCCTTATTTATTGTAACGTGCTGCATGGAACATATTTATTTGAAAGCATTAAAATAAACGATCGTAGAGCATGTGCGTAATGAGAGGACTCTTTTCTCTGCTGCTGCTGCTGAGGTTACATTAAGTTCCAAATAACAATTACAGTATTGCCAGTTCCACTGAGAACACGAAGTCTTTAGAGGTTTGTTGCAGTGAACGGAATGAATTTTAATGCCTATTATTTCTATGTACTTTAACAATATTTCAAATATAGTTGACCATTGATCCTTGTCATCCAAGCTAGCAGAGCCCCAGCACAGTCTGTGGTTCCTAAATATGACACCAATATTACCAATAAAATGTTCCAACTAGGTCTGTATCACTGCGGATAAATGTTTTGCTTAGCAGAAAACCCGACATGAAGCTTGCTTTGGCAAGGGATTGGAGAGATGCGTGAGGACAGTGTTAAAGACTGAACACGACTCTTTAGGCAGCCAGCCTGGTGGGCGTAAATCAAAACTCCTAGATGTATTTTTATAAGGCTTTGTATGTGTGTGTGTTGTTTTGTTTTTCAGGGGTAGCCCTTTCACCAAAGCCACCGAGTTTAAAAACAATGTCAAATGGTAGAATAAGAAAGGACAAGTTGAAATAAACAAATGCAGTGTGTCCTACAAATGTGTGTTTTTAAGTTCACACTAGAAACTATGTTAATAATTACTATTAAACTAGAGACTGTGCCTATAAGCAGCTTTGATCACAATTTTCAAGGGCTGTCTTATTGCTAGAGAGAGTAAAAATAAAGTATGGTTAAATAATTTAAAGACTAGCTTGTCAATAGGCTTTTGATAGTTTATGAAGAAAACTTCTATCTATACATTTTTGGTAGGAGTTCCTTGAACTAATACATTAATAAAATATTTTAAGATATAATATATTTTCCTCCAACTGTTCAATAGTACCTACATAATTAAATTCCCTTACAAACAGAAATTAACATTTTATAGATAAAAATGAATGTCTTCATTATGTGTATTTGAACTCAGTGGGTAGAAGTATGAAGAAAAACATTTGGAAATGTCAGCAGATTTTCTGTTTTGTTAAAGGAGAAATTTTTAACTTAGCAATATAGGGATTGCTCTTTAGATATTATGAAATATTTCAATGCATTTATGTAAAGCTAAGCCAAAATACGATTACGACGATGTGACGAGGCACGTGACAAAAAAATAAAGGATCTAACAGTTTTGGTCAAATCTGGTGACCTGAGGTCTCTCAGGACTCACACAGTGGAAGGAGAAAAGTGACTCCCACAAGTTATTTTCTCTCTCTCTCTCTCTCTCTCTCTCTCTCTCTCTCTCTCTCTCTTTCTCTCTCTCTCTCTCTCTCTCTCACACACACACACACACACACACACACACACACACACACACGCATACAAACAAATAAATACAAACAGTTTACATTTTAGAAGCAAGCTAGTAACAAAACAAATTGGACAAAAGATCTCAGGAATACGCTAAACCATCATTAAGAGTAAATCGAAAGTCTAGGCTGTGACTGAAGGCTACTCTCTGAGTGTGTGTGTGTGTGTGTGTGTGTGTGTGTGTGTGCGTGCGAAGCCTGTGAAAGGTCACAGGTCAGAGTCACGTCTGAGACACACATTTGAGGATACATATTAAGCTCCTTAGTGAGCCCCCGAGCCACTGGCCTATCAGCCTCAGACCCCGTGTTGAGTGGGTATTGACACCATGTGATTGACAGAATAAGGGGACATTATGAGAAAAATAGTATTCAAGGCAGATCTCAGCTCCACACCTGTGAGAATCTGTTGTAATCTAAAGTGCTCGGCTGGGCAGGGTGGCCCACAGCTTTACTTCCAGCACTCAGGAGACAGAAACAGGCAGATCCTTTTGAGTTTGAGGCCAGCCTGGTCTACAAAGCTCTAGGCCAGGGCAATGAAAAGAAACCCTGTCTCAAAAACAAGCAAACAAGCAAACAAACAACAAAACAAAAGCAAATACCCAAACAAAAATCTAAAACAACAACAATAAAAAACAACCACAACTAATAGCTGTCCCCTCTAATACATGCCAATGCGCCATTTGGCTAAACAATGCAACAGTGTCCATGTCCATTCAACAGTAAATGCAGTAGCTGCTTAATCCAAGAAGCCAGCTCTCTCAGCGGTCCCAGTCTGTCACTGGTAGCCTGGAACTCCCTAGAGTCACTGGTAATGAGTTCCATTAGGAGGCCAAAGAAGTGAGAGTCTTGTGTCCATGCTGATCTTGGCAGAATGCTCACTGCTTTTTCCTCAGACCTCTTTCTAGCTAGAATTGTTTTTGGAAGATACCTCCTACTTTGAGAGTAAGTCTTTCTTCCTCAGTTGACCCTCTCTGGGAACACCATGATAGGCACTCTCAGGGATGTGTCCCTTAGGTCATTCTAAATCTCATTGAGTATCAACAGATTATCACATGTGTCACTAGTAATGTGAAGCTAAGAGATGAATTCAAAGAAGTCTTAGGGACCTGCTGCTTCAGTGAACTTGTTTGAGATCTTCAACCCTCCCAGAGCTTAGGAACATGCTGATATTTCCTCCAACGTAAAGGAGAAACTGCTATTTAAAACTCTCACCATGTAGAAGAAAACCCAGCATGTAGTGGGCTATTTGGGGCTTCAAAACCAACACGTTCTATATCTGTAAGCCGCATGCTAGGTGGAAGTCAAGGCTTTTGGTGAACAAAAAATGGGGGATGGACTTTGCTATAGCCCTGAGCTTAGGCAATACAGCCACAGATGTTAATGATGCAAACATTAATGATGAGGAGAAACAGTGTGAAACTGTTGGAACACCATGCAACATGTAATTCAGTATGCAACAGTAAATTCAGTAGCTGCTTAATCCAAGAAGCCAGCTCTCTCAGCGGTCCCAGTCTGTCACTGATAGCCTGGAACTCCCTAGAGTCACTGGCAATGAGTTCCATTACTACAGCACCAGGTCCTGTAGAAAAAGATTCCTTTGCCATAAGATATGAACATGCCATGCATTTAGATGTTCTACTGTAAGTTAAGGCATATTGGCCCCACTCGATCATAGGTAGAAAGAGCTAGAAACCATTTGTACTATAGAAATTGTGATCTGAATCAAAGGGTTTGAGTAGGTTGCACAAGCAGGTCGCCTAGGAGCCCAATGTTGCCCAACAGAATTTCACCAGTGTCCCTCACCAGTGTCCCTCCCCCATGCTTCTATACACAATCATGTGTGGGAGTAGGGAAAGTTCTTTATTACCAGCTGAAAGAACAGAAAACACACCAGAGCTTGGTGTAAATATGGACTGGCTCAATTCATGGGAGAAAGCTAGACACGGATGGCAGCCACATATTAAAGCCATCTTCTGGACTTTGAAAGACAGTACATAGAAAAAAAATATTTCCATAGATCAGAGATATGGGCCGTACAACCTGTCATCCACAAGCATGAGTCTATGGGGGCAATTTTACATTCAAGCCACTTGAGTGGGTGGAGAAGGGGTGAGGAGGTCATGTGCCTCCAGCCAGCCTACCTCTAGCTCTGTTTCTGCAGTAGCTACCTCCCCTTACTTTTCAGTCCATCTCTTCAGAATAGCTACAAGGGCTGTGTTGGTCAAACACAGAAGTCACCAGAACAAACGGTGGGAAGGTCCAAATCCTTATACTGGTCTATGATGCTAGATGATTTGACTTTGGCCTCGAGTGTTTGTTAAACATTTTTCCTTGCTGTGATGAATCTCCTGAACAAAGCAACCTCGGGACAGGTTTATCTTAGCTCTTAGTTAAAGAGACACAGTCTCTCGAAGTGATGGGGAAGGCATACATAGCAGCTGTAGGGAGAGGTGACTAGTCACATGGTCTAAAGTCAGAAAGCAATGAGTGGACAGAAAGTGGGGCCAGCTATCCAAACTCATGGCCAGCTTCAATACCCACCTCCTCCTCCAGAGCCTCTCCCCCTCCTAAAGTTTCCATAACCTTCCAAAACAGCACCACCCGCTGGTGACCAAGGGTTTGAGCACATGACCCTCTGGGGAACATCTCACAACTGCACCAGGTCCTCTATGGTCTTATCCCTGAGTGATATTTACTACCCCACTAAAGTTGCGTGGATCTGGTCATTCTAACACACAACCAGTTACTGAGCCTCTGCAGCAACTGTTGAGAACACTGAATTTATAAATCCTCCTTCTGAAGTTCCACCCTTTAATTAGGGTCATTCTTCTGACTGACTGATTTTCCAATTAACTTTTTAATCTGTGAGAAACGCCCGTTCCTCAAGGCCTAAGGTCAATGTCAATATGAAAAGCTATAGCCTGGAAGAGCCAATAATAGCAAAAATAATAAAATGCACCTGCTCTTCCTCATCAGAGACAGTTAACCTAAGAATGATCCTTTATACAACGTGGTGCATAAAATGCGTAAATACCAAGATTTTAACTTTTTTAAAAGTTAAAGATGATTAAAACACTTATTTTTGTGAGTATGCGTGTTTGCCTGCATATATGTATATGGACCATGTGCATACCTGGTGCCTACAGAGGGCAGAAGAGACCTAGAAATAGGGTTTCACAGTTGTGAGCCACAGTTTAGATGCTGTGAGCCAGAGGTAGGTCCTCTGCAAGAGTAGCAAGTGCTCATAACCTCTAAGTCATGTATCCGGAACAAGATTGTCCTCCCCTTAGTTTCTGAATATAGGGTCTCCTATGTTCCCCTGGCGCTCACTATGCAAAACAGGCTAACCTCCATGTTTAACCTCCCACATACCTCTGCCTCCTAAGTGCTGAGATTAAAGCCTGGGCTTATTCAACAACTTTAAACAGTTTTATTCCCAATGTTTAAAAGGCCAAACCATGGTTTTGAATCTGGTTACCTTTTCATTTGTATCTATGTACTTTGAAGTTGCTACTAGATACATAGCTTATATTCTCTCCATAAACTGACCTGTTCATCCGACCTATGAGGACTGAGCTCAGTGCTTTGTGCAAGCCAAGCACGGAGCAGGACAATCCTTAACCCTTTAACTTTTATATCAGTCACTTGGGTTAGTATCCCGTCATTTTAGCCTGAAGGAGTCACGCTAGTGTTTGCTGCTTTGCATATATGCCAGTCAAGTGTGCTTGCTTTTGCTTTACCCCTACAGGACTGACAGTTTCCTCTTTATCTCTGAGGAATTTTTTTTTTTTTTTTTTTTTTTTAAGAAACAGAACTTTCATGGGCAGATTTTTTTTTTCTTTCAGCACTTGAAATATCTCATTTGAAATGTAAATAAATATATCAATAAATTAAAAAAAAAAAGAAAGAAATATCTCAGACAAGGCTAGAGAGATGGCTCAGTTGGTAACGTACTTACTGCACAAGTGTAAAGCCATAAGTCTGAATCCCCAGAACCCATGTAAAGCTGGCTGGGATGGTGTGTAACCCCAGTGCTCTTATGGTAAGATAGAAAGCAGAGACCGAAGAAACCTGGTAAGGTCACAGGTCAGGCAGCCTGCCATACCAGAGGAGAGAGAACAACAAAACAGAAAAATCAAGATTGTCCAGTGACCTGTAACCACATCCACACAAGCATGAGCACATGCGCACAGATGTTTTGTGGGGTAGGGGCTGTAGGGTAAAGATCTCAGCTCACCACCTTCTGCTCACCCCAGATTCCTCTACTTTCTTTACATTATTTATAATTGTTATCCTAATGGTTTTGTTGCTCATTCCACAACTATATTTTGTGGTCTTTCTATTAATTTTTTTTTTTTTTTACTTAGTTGTGGTTTTTTTGTCTTTAAGATTTTAACAATGCTTGTATTCCTTTAAGCATTGCTTTTGTGCTCTGACACTTAATACTTGGAGTCGATGAAGTCTGTATGAGGCTCACATTTTGAATCTGTTAGGAACAGTAGTGACTGTTATCAGCAGCCTAATTTAGCTGTTCACCTGACACTCTTCTGAGATATCTACTTGGTGTGCTGTGTAGGCTGACGACTTTACTGTTGCTTTCAGGGCTAAAATTCCTTCTCGGAAGCTCCAGAATTTTCATTCTTTCTTGGTTTCAGTGCTTCTCTCCAGAGTCTTCCAAAGGTTCTTTTCACATGTGGAGACAGCTCTGTAATGCCCTCAGCTGTCTCTAGGATGGGCTTCTTTGTCTTACAGATTCTAGCTAACTTGGTTGCTATGATTTCTCTCTGTTCAAACAATTGGGGAGACTCATGGGGTCTCTGAGGATCTGGTACTCTGCACCTCGAGTGGAAACTGCCTCAGGTGGCAAGTTAAGGTAGTGATAGTCTCACATTCCAATCATGCTCCCTTTCTTTCCCACATACCAGCTGCTTGAAGAACTCTCTGATCCCATAGTTCTGTTACATTCTAGGTTTCTCAAGTGTTCCAGATGGAGACTTTTTTTTTTTTTTTTTTTTTTGTAAAATACAACTTTCAAAGTAGACAACAAAGGTGGAGAAGAGATCAGTGCCTCACAGAAGGCAAAGCTGGTCAAACTCATGTTGGGGACATTGGTAACTCATTGCGATATAATCAGAAAATAGGCCAACACTTTACAGATAGAAGGTATCTGTGATGACATAGAGATGCCAAATGCCATTATTATAAATCAGCCAGATTCGTATAGAGAGGATTAGGGAATGTAGTCATTTAGCTAAGACTCTTCCTAAATTAAATGCAAGGAGAAAAGTGTGAGCCTTGACTTCAAAGGGGCAAACCTTTGAAGGATGACAAAGGATGACTCTCTGAACCCAGTCACAGGCACACTAAAGACAAAGGAAAAGAAGATCACAGACCTTCTAAACAGATAAAGGGTAAGCTAAAGTGTCAGGTCAGGCTTCACCTGCTTCTTGAGTTAGGAAGAGTCACCCAGTGCCCAGCAGCGCAGGACAGGGCCCCAACTGAACGCACGCGTGTGCCTGTGCCTGTGCCTGTGCGTGCGTGCCTGCGTGTGTGTGTGTGTGTGTGTGTGTGTGTGTGTGTGTGAGAGAGAGAGAGAGAGAGAGAGAGACAGACAGACAGACAGACAGATGCTAGATGCTCTTCTTCCTATTTCTACTCTTCCGACTTTCTTATTTTATAAAAACAGAGCAACAGCCTAGTATAATAATGAGACTTTCCCAAATGACAAGCTTCATCATAAGAGGCAGATTGTTAAAAGCTGGATGGAGAGACGGCTCAGAGGCCAAGAGCACTGTGTCTGTTGCAGAGGAGATGGGTTTGCCCTTTCAGGACTGACGTGGAGGAGGCTGGATGGTGACATGGAGGCTGGGTGGTGGCTGATGACCGTTAACTCTTGTTCCAGGAGACCCGATGGCCTCTTCCTGCCTCTCATGGCACTTGGAGCTTATCTGTCACACAGACACAAATTCAGGAAAAATACCCATACACATAAAATAAAACACGCCTCAAAAGCAGCCTTAGATGGAGCAATTAACTAGTAGAAGACATAAATTCTCAGACTACAATAAGCACACATTACGTTGTACAGAACTTAAGTGGCAAATTTCTGCTTCAGAACAGAAGTGTACAGTCTGAGCACACCATACTCTTGAGAAGAGTGATAACATGACATTTTAATGTTATTTTTCCCAACAAGAAAGTGTTGCAAGTTTTTGGCATGGTTCATGAATAACTTGGTAACATTTGTGTGAGAATGGGTGAGACAGAGTGATGGTAGTAAGAACCCTCTTGAGAATGGAGAACGGCTTTCTTTCTACTAGTGCTGATGAGAATGTTATGACCAAAGTCATCAGCATGCCCCACATTCTGGGAACTGTCTCTAGTCTCTCCAGACGCCGAGACCAAGCATCTATCTCTATTTACTTTTAATGTGGTTTTCCATTATTTCCAACCCTTGTCAAAAAAAAATGGCATTTTCAAATGAAGAAAGTTTGAAGACGATCCAGTTCCGTTTGCTTCGTATCACATTGCACTCTAACCTTTTGTAAACTTACCTCTGATTTTTCCACATTACCTTCCAACTTTATTCCTGTGGGGCAAATGCTTCAAGTTTACCTCAATCCTCTTTACTGACTTTAATAGGCTGTAAAATTGTTTAAGAGGAACCTCAAAAGACTGCCTCAGGATTCACCTGGTCCTCAAGTCCTGGAATTCTTTGAGGTAGCAAATGTACTTGGTAAGATAAACAATCAGAGATCACGCTCCCCCCTTTCCCTGGAAGTGAGAGCGGTTCCTCTGTTAGTGAGAATTGACCACCCTGGGCATACTGTCCTAAGACCTTTCTGCACTGAATTTTTCAAAGAGACCTTTCTAGCAGAGGATGGGCTTTTAGGAAATCAGACTCAAATCTGGGTTCTTTCGCTGTGGCACCTAAACAATAAGACACTTATTGCTGGTCTCAGCCTCCTCATTCTTAACATGAAAAAAAAAGGATACCTCTTCAAGAACCACAAAGACTTAATAAGATAATGTCTGGCATGTGACTGCTCCTATTTAATGAGTCCTTACAGATCAGAGAACCCTGTTCCCTAAGAGTAGCGTGCAAGGGACCATTACAAGAGCTAAGGATGGCAGCTTTGGGCAGAGCAATGAATGTTCTATGTGTCTTTAATGGTTTTCACTCTCCACTTGTTCTTCTGTCTCTTATTGTACACGTCTGTTTTGAGAATTTGCATCAACTCTAAAATCACCATATTAGCTCTTACACCCTTGAAGAGCGTCACACCAAAACAACTGCAGGCACCAGAGCCTTGGTGGCCGGACCAGAGTAAAGGGAGGCGTGTCGACCCAGAAGTCAGCCTGAGACAAGCACAATTGCTGTGTCTTCCTAATTTTCCTCCAAGACTTATTCAAGGGGACTGTGGTTTTGCCTTAAGCAAAACCCCTTTAACAGCCCAGCATCTCAAAGCAAACAACATTATTTTATTAGGTACCCTAGCAGATGAAAGCGAGGGTTCCATTTGGACTCTTCTCAGGCAATTAATGCATTAGCTAAAGACAAACCTCTCTGAAAATAAAGCCACTGTTCTCAGCAGCCTCCAACAGATTTGAGAAACAGGGAGCCAGCTTCAAATGTGTATTCACTGATAAGGGAAATGATTCCCAACCTACCGCAAGACCAAGGTGATTCACCACAAAGGAGAAGATTTTTAAAACAACAGTTTAATTTTCACAATGACCAGGGAACTTAAATTCATCTTCGAGCTCATGTCTTACTTCCTGACTCACAAAACCAAATTACTAATAATTAAAACCTATTTTGCAGCTATGTTGACTGAATATAAAAGATTGACTTATGATTTCTAAAGGAAGTGTTTGATACTCGGGACTGTTTCAGTTGGTCTTCATTTCTGGTTTTAATGCTAGCAGCAGAAAGGCCCTATAAGGGACAGTGTGGAAGCCAGTCTGATGGTTGGCACCACCTGTGTCTTCAACCTGATGTCACCAGCCTGTATTTCCAGGTATTTGGTTGGTTGAGAGGGATGGATTAAAAGTTCCAGCATGACTGGGCAACTTGGAAAATGCCATGGTTCAAAATAAATAAAAGGGGCTGGGGATACAGCTCAGAAATACAACATTTTATTCAAGGCTGGAGGGTTTAATCCTTTAGTATCATAAGAACCACCAAAAAACATAGTGGAGAAAAAAAACATTTATCAAAAATCCATTCATTCAACTGTTCATTCATGCATACTTTAAAATGATACCTTATAATATTCATGATCTAGAATGGTCTCTCCCTTATAGAGCCCTGTCTAAGGTTTCAAGGGAAAGGCTGTTTTTCAGAAAAACACACAAGGATGTTGGTAGGTATCTGAGACAGGAAGAAGCAGGCGATTTCTCGAGTACATTTTGTCTTAATACCAAAGGCTGAACCTTTAGGAGAAAACTGTGTCCTATCTGCCCCCTCCCCCAGGCAAAAGAAAAGGCACACACCCCTTTGTGGAAGACGCTGGTGGAAAGAACATTTTAGAAAGCTCTGGAAAAATCCACATCCTGAAAGCATTCGATTACCCAGAATTGAAAATGGGATTCTACTCAGTGGCAAGAGTACAAATTCATCCCTACAAGTCTGGCTTCTGTGGTCAGAGGCACACGAGGGTTTGGAGGGAAGGTTAATTTGGAAGGCAGATAAACCAGGGCCTAAGACAGATTCACCAAATATTATCATTGAAGTGCCCCCATCCTCACACCTGAAGCTTCCCAACATGCATGCCGTGCATTCTGAATACACAGTCTGAAGAGACTGCAAACAGTTTCAAGCGCAATTTGTTTTCCGTTTTTATTCCCTGCACACCGAGTTATGTGCTGCTAAACATTTCCAGAAGACTGTCAAAACGTAAGCATCCCGAGGTTTACACAGGCCACACCATTAAATCACATATAAGCACGAAGATTTAAACATTGTTTTCCAGCAATGCTAAATATTTTAGCTAAGTAAAAACTGAAGCTTGAAATGCAATAAGCATTTAAATGACTCTCTTTTTCTTTCTGCGCCAGAATTCTTACTTTTCCCTGTGCGACCCTGGCTGCTGGGATTAAGGCGACCCCAGGGAGCTCGGCAAATGGTTGTGGGTTATGAGGTGCAGCGGGGGCTTGGCGACAGCGCACCACCCAGCTTCAAGAAAGCCAGCCACCACTGGAACCCAAGAACCAGTGTGTTCGCTCTGTGGTCAGCTTCGCATTTTCTCTTCTCCTTGGAAAAAAATTAAAAAGGCGGCTGCGAAAAGCAGGCCTGTCTGCCCCGCCTCCCAAGTAATCATGAGCTCGGCTAAGCACAGAGCTGTAGGGCTCCGGGGCTCAATAGTAGGGAAGGCACAGAGGCACACAGGAGCGACAGCATGCCGATTGTGCCTCTCTCCCTTAAGGAGGGACATGGTCCAGGGACTGACTGCAGCAATGACAGCAGCCATGCTGCCCCAAACATACTGTGCTGTCACTTTGGGGAGAAGAAAAACCCCAGAACAAATTTCGCGTGGTTCTCACCGCATGGTGATTGCAGTCCAATTCTAGGCCTATTACAGGCATGCCACCCACGGAGCAGAAGGCATGGAAATTAGGCCTCCTTCAAAGGTTCTCAAGCCACTGCCTCCCGAGCAGAAAAAGTCAGACATTTCAAAGAAACACGCATAGTGTGATCCTATCTCCTCTCAGGCTCGTGGCCTCTGGTTCTTCTTGTTCCCCATCCATTTGTTCATTCATTCATTTATTCACATATTCACTTTACATCCCAGTAAGACCCTCCCTTTCTTCCCAGTTCCCTCCTCCCAGTTCCTTCCCCATTGTAGAATCACCCCTCCCAGTCCCATATACCTCTAAGCAGAACCAAGATGCTCTCACACCAAAACCAAGAGTTCATAAAGAAATGGGTGGACTACGTGCTTTTAATGAGATCTGGGTCTGTGGGCTGTTTTCCATCAAAATCTGATCTTCTGTAAAATTTCCAACAAAGGTCAAAAGGCATTGCATGCACTCAGGAGCATCCTTCCACACTCCAAAGTCCAAAGCTAGAGCAGTGGGTTTTATACCATCCTCAAACGGGTACCTGGTCTTCAAGGTTGCTATGTAGTGGATTCCACATTATATGAAGGGGAGATTACTCCTTTGTCAAACAGACATGTCCTATGTCTGGTAAAGATACACACCTTTACCAGACATGCAAATCAAAAACTTGTGGATGATGTTGATGCTTTCCAGCTTTAATCTAACTGCAGGGACAGTGATGGAAACCTTCAGGGACCAAGAACACTCAAACACCAGTAGATCAATCAGCAACATCTCTGGGTGATGACTGCTGTCGACAGTAATCCACAAATTCGTAAGATTGACTTCCTTTCCAAAGTCATCACAATGAGATAAATATCAACAAGGGCTAGATACATCGGAATTTTATTCTGGTGTACGCCAGTAGCAAATTACGTTACAGATATCATAGCATAGTTCTCAGGTCCAACGTCTACTGAAGCTTTATGTTACTTCAATCATGAGAAGAAATCGCAGCAAATTGGGCTGGGGAGAAGGCCCTGTCAGTAAGGGGTCCACTGTGCAAGCCTGGGGAACTGAGTTTGGATCTCTCACTCACATAGAAACCCAGGAGAGGAGGCACTCACATGTTTCCCAAGAACAGGTGGGATGTTTGTGAATGTGGCACAGGTGGCTCTCTGTAGGGCACTGGCCAGTTACAGGCTTTAATTCCACAAGAGACTCTCTCTCAGTAATTAAAATGGCGTGAGCAGGGAAGACACTGAGTGCAAAACCCTGGTTTCCATACATATGTGCACACATGTGCACTTATACCTGAGACTTACAGATATAAGTACCCTGCCCCCATAAGCACATATACATCCAAACACACAAATTGTCTTCAGTATTAAAGATGGTTAGTGTGGGTTGGAAAGATGGCTCAGAGGTTAAGAGTACTGACTGTTCTTCCAGAGTTCAATTCCCAGCAACCACATGGTAGCTCACAACTGTGATTTTGGCCACTTTTGGTGGCTAGAGAGATGGCTTAATGGTTAAGAACACTGACTGTTCTTCCAAAGGTCCTGAGTTCAGTTCCCAGCAACCACATGGTGGCTCATAGCCATCTGTAATGGGATTTGGTACCCTCTTCTGAAGACAGCTACAGTGCATCCATATAAATAAAATACCTAAATCTTTAAACAAAAAGATGAGTGTACAGGTTCAGTAGTTCTTTCCTTACCCAGAGTGAAATATACACTCCCCTACTCATTCTGCGCCATGAAAACAAGCCCACAGATTACTTTGAAAGCCAGCTTCGATGGGAACACGATATCCCATTGGCACGAAGAGTAAGAGTCCATTAATGACAACATATTTTGCCATTCATCATGGAAACACACAAGAGCAAGCAATCAGTAGCTTTAAAAAATAGTTTATTTTTCCTGCACAGACACACAAGCCTCTGACCATGATACAAGGCACCCCAGATTAAATATAAACTTAGAGTATATTTGTCTGACATGATTCGAGAGAAAGTTGATTTTAAAGGCAAATGGGTGCCAACCATGGGGACTCAAGGAGGGCAATGCCAGCAAAAAGGGGGTGTACATTATTCTTCCAGTGTCTATTAAAATAGGAATCAGCATGTGTTCATCATAGGCATATTTATCCCAAATCAGTACACTCAAGAGTAGAATTGTGTTTCTTCTGTCTCTATAATAAAAAGGCCAAAAGCACTTCCTTAACATTCGAAACTTTTCCCTAGTAGACTTGGTACAGTAAGAGAGTATGATTACTAAACATCCTCAATGTGGTTTTCATTATGAAAAAAACATGTTTCACATAAAACCTTCATAATATAATCCAGAGACCAAATTTGTGCATGTTTAAAATTTGAGTCCAGGCTAGATATTTGGTTTTTTTTTTCTCTCCAGTGTTTTTCATTTTTATAAATATATACCTAGCTTTCTACTACTTTAAACATGCTCAGAACTCTGTTGGAAACCATGGCCACCTTTCAGGAGCATTAGTGAGGCCATCATCCAGGTAGGAGGCCTCCATAATGTCCCTTCAGACTTATTCCAGATTGAGTTAGTATTGACCAAATCTCAGTATTTAAAAGATACAAACACAGGTTGTGGGCAGAGTGCCAAAGAATAATTAGGAATAATTCCACATGATCTTGCTACAAAAACATCCAGAAAATGAATGATTACATTTAATATAAGAAGCATTGACCTGAATTTAAACGGGACAGATGCGGAAGAGGCGGAGTCATGCCTCAGACCCAGATGGGGGGTATTGTGGTTCCAATCATTTTGCAGCCACATCCAGGTCAGTCCCCCTAGGAGTCCGCAGCCGTCACTTTTGAGGTAGATGCCGATGGCTTAAAGAGAGGTAGGTAAAGTCCAAATTTGTTTTCAATCCCTGCGAATGTTGCAACGGCCAGTTTGTAACCCCCTACATGGTCAGGATTGGGAGCAGGCAGAGTAATCCGGGATTTAGGAACCGGTTCGGATCCCACAGGCTTCCTATAAGAGAATAGAGGGAATGTGAACTGACTCTTTAAAAAAACAATACCAGTAGAAACCAATAAAACCACGCAACGTGCAGCAATGATTGAATTCTAGTCCTCTCTGAGCTCCCTGGGAAACAACCTTGTGGACACTGTCATAGGAGGCAGACAGCCCCCTGCACTTTTCTCAATGAGAACCGAGTATTAGGGGTTGTGGACATTTAGCAGTGTGCTCGCCATGACACTTACACGCCTCCAAAATCGACATAGAACCACCGCTGCAGCAATTCATAAGTGAGCAAGGTGACACCGAACTGGGGCGAGGAGCGGAAGACGCGAGCTACGATCAAGATGGAAACAACAGACACCATTAGAGTTTTAAGAAATTTCCCTGATACCAAAGGGTTAGTTAAGAGCCAATTACTTCCGTACCACCAGCTCCTTTCCACAGTGCTTTCGGGCCTTCTTCCCGAAGTATCTTTCTGAAGCAGTCCATCACACCGCTGTAAGTGCTTTGGCCAGCCCGGGCAGCCACCTGTAATCTAGTCTTGATAACATCAGCAGGGGTCACTAAAGATGCCGCAGGCATACCTGGAGGCGAGACACAACACCATCTCAGTCCACTCACATTCTCACTATATAAAAATAACTGTGCTTTGAGCTGCTGGCCGTGGAAAGAAAGTTAAGCAGCCAATGCAATAAAATGTCCATTTTGCTGTCCTCTGGAAAGCACAACGTGACAGTTCTGTCTGTAACACTCCCCCACCCCCCCCAGTGCACCAACATTCATTTGTTGTTTCTATTCTTAAATACATAAATATTTTTAAGCAATTATTTTTCTGTAACACTATTTCAAGTGGTTGAGAGCAAACAGAGAAAGTGGTTTTCCAAAAAAAAAAATTGTTTTATTTTTTTCTTTTTTCTTTTTCTTTTTCTTTTTCTTTTTTGCTTTCCTGTTGAAATCAGAACCTCGCGAAGTTATTAGGTCTGATTTTTCAGAGGCGAAGCTTATTATGTGTTTCCTCTTCATGGTTTCCTGGCTGCTGGCAGCCACAGGGCGCTGCTTTTCCTCACACATCCAGCCACCCTGCACTCCAAACCCCCAACTTCTCTTACCAGAAGGCTGTACTGATTGCTAAGCAAACACCGGGAGCCTATTTGTGACTCGTACACACATCTTTCTCCCAAAATCGATATAGCTAGAAAACTTTTAAAATGGAAAGCTTAAAATTTATACTGGCTGGTAATTGATAAAAAGGACAACAACAACAACAACAACAACAATAACAACAGCAAACAAATCCCTCCCAACAAGAAGTCCCTCCCAAAATTACCAACAGTAAATTTTTTTTTACAGTCGTTTTTATCCAAAAAATGGGGCAGTCCATGTTGAGAGTTTTAAAATGGAGACCATTCAGAAGACACTGTCTCTTATGGTTTTATTACTTTTCCACTATGAACCTATTCCAAACCAAACTGGTCAGATGCAGATGCATAAATCTCCTTTGCTTTTTTTAAGGCTTAATAATTCTGTAAGAATTTCTGTCCAAACCAACATGGTCTGGCTTAGAACTTCATCTCATCCTTCAACAGACAGTTTTAAAGTCACATTGCCAGTGTGTGTGTGGAGGGGGCGGGTGGAACTGTGAACGGCATGCTCCCATTTCCACCAGAAGACCAGAGAGTGTCTCTTTGCCTTCCATCTCCACTCAACTCCTCCAACACTAATTCTTAGGAGTAGTCATTACCCAAACAGTGCCTTTCCCGTATGCGAAGCGCACTCTCTATCCAGTGTTCACCTAAGAAGCAGCGCTGGGCTCCTGTTAGTTTGGAGAGATGACTGTAATTTTGAGCCAGGAATTTATCTTCTGACATGATGAAAGGAAACAGGAAAGATGCTTAGAAACCCACTGTTCACACTGGCCATTTTGCTTCACTCCCTGGTTTAGAGAGAGTCTAGCAGGGAGTCTCCTCAGGACACGAAAATGAAGCCCTCCTAACCACACTGCAGATACAGTCATGTGGTGCTGTGACAGACACAGGGGCAGTAACAGGACTTGTTCTTTTTCTGTGAAGGTACTTTTCATACGCATTTCCTGGTCACGAGAGAAAGCTAGAGGAGAGAACGTGCTAGGAGAATAAAAATGCCCGAATGAAGAAATGCTAAGAGAAACGCATAAACCATGTAATAAGATGCCTGGCCACACCGATTGGTGTGTGTGTGTGTGTGTGTGTGTGTTGGGGGTGTGTGTTAAAAATCCTATAACCCAAACGCAAGTCCAGCCATCTTGTCTGTAGCACCCCACACCCCCAAAAGGATGACATCTAAGCTCTCGGAACTGTTACAGGCATGTTGTGTAGACTTCTGAGGGGTGAAATGTGTAGGGGGGGGAATGGGGTTGACATTAAACCTGGAAAACTAAGTTCAGATACTCTAAACTTTGACAGGCTAGCTGCCCAGTCCTGCAAAGGGCTTGCTGTCTGACAGCTACTGGTTTTCCAAGTCCGAGTGGGCAGAGATTATGAATCAATTTGCCAGGTCATTCTCTGCTTTAAGCCACATTGATGAGATGGCTTGGGTGGGGAAGAAGATGCTACCTGAAGATAGGAAGGTATCTTCTGTGTCCCCACAGGAAGAGGGCAGGGAGCCTTCTTGGTTCATTATGGACATTATTCAGGCATACGTAGCCCTACCCATCACCCAGGCAACAGAAATGACACTTGTCCTCAGCAGCCAATAAAAACAACCGTGGGATTCCTAGGGAGTCAGCAACTACAGACGATCACTTATAGCAAGAAGAAAACTTGATTTGGTGAACCTAGACAGCTTTGGGGACAGAGACATTAATTTTTGTAAGAAAGGTTTAGACTTATTTAGACTTATTTTAGGTCAAAGCTAAGGCTTTCCACATTGCACTGTTTGGGTATTAGCTATACAATCAACCTACTAGGTTGGTGACTGGCAGTAACGTGATAAAGTTATTCATTAAGGAGGGAAATCAGTCAGGCAGTGATGGTGCACTCCTACAATCCCAGCACTCAGGAGGTAGGCAGACCTCTGAGTTCGAAGCCAGTGTGGTCTACAAAGCGGGTTTCAGGACATCCAGGGCTACACCGAGAAACCTTGTCTAGAAAAATCAAAAGGAAAAAAAAAGGAGAAAAATGTCGAGCTGTTTATACTTCCTTCTAAAGCTGAACCGAGGGCATTGAATTTCACTGGATCCATTTCCGCTGACTGTGGCTACTGGACTCGTTCCTCATGTCCTGTGTATGTTTCTGTCTCCTCCGCTTCCAGTTACTTCCTGGTTTATCTCCATTCCTCCACTAGATAATTATACATAGCCGTGACATAGCTGTGGCGCATATATATCTGCCACACGGGAGTGACTCTAATATGCTCACATCCCCTTTCAGGGAGTCACTTTTGCTCCGCCCCTTTTCTTTCCTTCACGTGTCTCCCAACAGCTATTCTTGCACAGTAAGTACAAACACCATTGTCAGAGACGATCTGGATCAAGTCACAGCTTTCACTTTTCCAGCACAAACTTTTCTCGGTCAGCGCTGCTTCAGGTATCTATCCCATGAGTCCTTGAATTCACTCCTAACATGGCTGCAGAGAAGGGAACCCTTGCAAGCAGAGCAGATGCAGGCTCTGTCCTCCCGTCGGATGCTACATCACTGTGGTCCACACCTCATGTCCTGGGCAACTGGGAGGTGTTGCTTCTGATGAGAAACCCATCTTTTACTCACCTGTTTCTGTCCTTCTTCCTAATTTTGACATCAAGGTAGTATCTTTTAAACAGACAGTAGACCTATGTCATGTGCCCCTTTAGTTCTGATTTTTCATCTCTGTATTTTTATGTCATATTCTAGGGGGTGATCTTTACCGTGTCCTTATTTCCTAAAGGTCTTTTTTCTCTTTTTCCTTATTCTTTTGCTGTGGCGCCCGGACAATCCTCAAACTTTTAATTGTCCTGCCTTAATTTCCAGAGTGTTGGGATTACAGGTAAGCACCGTTTAAAAAAGGTCTACCTTGGTTTTCTTTGATCGTGCCTGCTTTATCATTCAGAACCATAGAGATTTTTAATTTTGATAATCATCTCATTAATTAAAAACCAAAAAGATACTCAAGGCCGCTTTGGTCTACAAAGGTTAGCCTCGGTCCTTTCTAATGAGAAACTGTCTTAAGATAATCAAGTAATCATTGCACTCGACCCTTGGGTCCATCTTCAAATAAACACATAAAATAAGTTTAAAATGCCACAGAACCCTGATATATGTTAGATGTCAGTTTTCTGATTTTGACCTTGTCTGATAGTTATGAAGGATACAACATTCCCAGGAAGTGTAGGTGAAACATTACTGTATTGTTTTTACAACTTCCTGTATACTTACTTTTATTTTAGACTAAAAAGTAAGATAAAAAGAATCACCCCTCCAAGATTCCAATTACAGTCCTTGAAAGTTCCCCTGCGGTCCCTAAATCACATTTCCTCTGTAATTTTTTTGAGTTCACGTTCTCCGCTGCCACCGCCGCCCCTTCCTGGCTGAGGATGGCTGGCTGTCTACTGATACTCAGGATCAAATAAAAGGCTGGCCAGGCACTGCACGCAGCCCCGGGTGGCATCTGCGGTACTCCAGACCCTCTTTCCCACCACTTTCCCTTTTGGATGGGTGAGCGCTCTATGCTGAAAAGGCTAAGGCAGGCCACAGGGCAGAGCCTTCCCAAACTTCCCAAATGCTGACTTGCAGAAAGTCAGCTGAACGGTGCAGTGAGAGTACTTCATTTTCTACTCCACTAGGGAAAAGCTGTTAGTTTATGTTTTGCCACACCTGTGGTTAAGGTCTGACATGGGATTAAGCCCTGTCCTGTTTTCCCTCAGTTCTACATAAGCTGTCACCAGGCCAATGGCCCATTCTCTACATTACAAGTCTGGGTAACTTGCAGACAAATGTTGCTTGAAGCTCTAGGTGGCACAGGAAGAGGCCAGGCTGCCTATGTGTCCAGAAAGGCAGCTCACCGGCTTCCTGCTCTTAGAATACATTCTTCTGTTTACTCGGAGCTCAAGAGTCTCCGCTTACACATTACACTATCAATAGTTTTTCCTGCAAGTTCTGGCCTGTGGCATCACCAATTTCAGATGCAGAGCTGTTGTTTTCTGAGTACGGAGGCCGCCGTATTTTCTAGCAGTTTAAGACTTTCAGGAAGAAAGTTCCATGAGTATGTGTACTTCACTACCCAGATCTGTATCCACTATTTTATAGTCTCAGGGTGCTAAGAATTGAATTATTCAATGATCAAATCTTCAGTGCCAGTAGGTCTTCCCTCCCAGGATTTTGAAACAGACCCCAAGCCACAGACATCCAAAAAACTGCTCCTGACCCACACCCCAAAACACACAGTAGGTATGTGTCTTAAGCTGAGATGCTTTGAGTTAGTAATAAAGTATACCTATCCCAGGTATACTGGCTAATTTTATGTCAACCTGACCAGAGCCATAGACATCTGAAAAGAGGAAACCTCAATTTAGAAAATGGTTCCATAACATCTAGACATAGGGAAGCCCATGGGGACATTTCTTAATCAGTGATTGATGGACAAGGGCTCAGCCCACTGTGGGTGGTGCCATCCTTAGGCTGGTGATCCTGGGTTCTATAAGTCAGCAGGCTGAGCAAACCACGAGGAGCAAGCCAGTAAGCAGCAGCCCTCCATGGCCCCTGCTTCAGTTCTTGCCTCTGGGTTCTTACCATGACATGGGTTCTTAAGTTCCTGCTCTGACATCCTTCAGGGGATGGAAAGTGATATGGAGGTGTGAGCCAGATAAACTGTTCCCTCCTCAGGTTGCTTTAGGTTGTGTTGTTTCAGCACAGCAATTCTAACCCTGACTAGCACAGCAGGTGAGTGCACAGGGACAGGGTGGCGGCTGTGGGGCTCGACACCAGCACGGAGGTGGCAATGCCTCCAGAGCCTCGAGACTAATGTGGTTTCATGTGAAAACAAACAAAAGACAATCATACTTTCTACCAGCAACCTCAGCTCCCAGAATCTACTTCTCCAAAAAGGAGAGATAATCCAAATCAGGGTAAAGTGTTTAAGCCTAAAGACTTGCTTTGTATTGATAAAAATCACTTCTATAAAAGTTTCAGAAATTTGGACAGTTCTACGTATCTGTGATTAAGAGCTATATGATTCCATCTCTTTATTGAATTCCATTTTAGAATCCTGGATTGTCCTCATCCTTTCCATCAGCTTTATGTTTGTATTTCATTGGGCATCACTCAGGCATTTGATAGATCATAAAAATGTAGGACATATACACAATAGATGTGAAAGCCATTAGTGGTTCTCAACATGACTAATGTGGAATGAACTACAATCCAGAAATGGAGGGAACACCTGAGAGATTTTTTTTAACTTGGTTTGAAGTGGGTGAATCCACTTCTAGTCTGGGCCTTTGAGGTAGGAAGACATACATCTTTGATCCGGGTCTTGAGCCTAGAAGACACACTTTTAATGTGGGTGTGTCTTACTTTCTGCTGGTAGTCTATATAAAGAATAGAAGAAGGAAACTTTGCTCTTCGCCTGCTTCATCTTACCTTGTTAGCACATACATTCATTCACCAGCATTAGAGCGCACTTTGGGGTTTCAGCATATTCTGAAGGCCAGTTGAGGCATCTATCATTGTGAACTGAGCAACTACTAGACTTTCTGTTCACAGCCAGACATGGTTGGAGTAGCTGAACTCAACCTGTATGGCATTACAACAAATTCCTTTTGTCTGTCTATCTATCTATCTATCTATCTATCTATCTATCTATCTATCTATCTATTATCTATTATCTATCTAGAGATTCATTATAAAATTTCTGTTCCTCTAGAGAACCCTGACTAATATAACGAAATACTATTCAACTGCAAAGAAAAAAATGGCATTATAAAATCTGCAGGTAAACAGACAGAACTGGGAAAGAATGAACATATTGAGTGAGGTATCCCAGACAAAGAAAGGAAAATATTACAGTTTCCTCTCATCTGATATCCCCAGCTCCACATCTTCAGAAGAGCGAATATAAAAACTAGGAAAGTAAAGAGGGGTGCGATGTGTGAATGTGGGCTAGCTTTAGCTAGAGGGGAGAGAAACACAGAAGAAGGGAGGGGAGTAAAATAACTATGGATATCTGAAGAGATAATAAGGATCCATTCTATTAGCTATCTACCTAAAGATACCTATAATATATATAAGTATGTGTATACATATTCGCAAAGAGGTTGAATAAAAATTTCCTATCTGGGCTGACTATGCCATTCCCAAGAGTCCTATGCTATCTAATAAGAACCTTAACAGAAGGCATGGCACACCCTCTTTTGAGTTGCTGGTCAGTGTTATCTAAGAGAGTCCCAAAACATTACAGGCCGTTGTTAGCATCCTAGGTTGCCACCTAGGGAAGAAAGGATAAGTTTCTATCATTGAAGACACAATCCACTTCAGACATAGGACCAAGAGGACCAGAGCTGCAATATAACCTAATAGCCATCTTCCTGTGGACCATCTTTCATGGTACCAGAAGGCACGATGCAGGTTTCTAAAGGAGGGCAGAAACCAAGAGTCCTACCCAACTATGATGCCTCTGAACCACAACTGGCATGACATAATAACCCTAAAGGTGCAATAGTGGCACACATACCTAGGTAGTAACCAAAAGTTTTCTAATTGGACTTAAGGCCTGGTCAACAAAAGATGGAATCATTCCTTCTGCCAACTAGCCAACTGCTTGGGACTAGTAAACTTATAGATCTTGGAGGAGAACCTATAATTGCTAGTTTAGTACACAAGTATAACTCATAATTACATTTTAAATATTTTTCCTTGTACCCACAGATAATTGAACCCTCATAAGGAATCTTCTCTTTCCAACAAAGACCATTACAGAAAACCACAACTGATCAAAATGCAGAGTCGTGGATCCTAGTCCCGACTGATACATTTACAGTACAGCATCTATGTCTAAGGCTCAGGGATGTTCGTGGAAGAGAGGCGAGCAGATTATGGGAGCCAGAGGAACATAAAGTTTGCTTTAATATTATGTCTCCTAGAAGTCTTAATAACAAAGGACGCTTAAACGTGAACTGAATAAGGATGATGTCAATAGTCTTGCTTAAATAGAAGGGGAAAGGTTAAGGCCTCAACGCTGTTAAAAAACAAAACAAAACAAAACAAAATTAGAGACACCTAAGGAATGCTGAAAGCAGGAAAAATAGTCTTTCCCCAGGAAGAGCATACAAATTGATAATACAATATCAAATGGTCAGCTCTGAAAACACACATAATATAACATCATATAGACTGAGCAGGTTATATATTTAGATCACATATGCACACTGAGATATGCACACTACTAGAGATAAAAAGAGACCGTTAGCTTGAAAAGGAGGGGGTGACAACACAAACTTAGGGAGGACTGCAGGGAGAAAAGGGAGATAATATAATTATATTATAATCTCAAAAATTATAATGAAAAATAAGGGTATGATTATCCAGCAGTTAAAACTATGTTTAAGGAGTTTAAAATTATACACAGAAGAAAATCACTATAGTTGAACATTTCTGAATACTGACATGATGTCAACTACTTTAAATCTTTGTCTTTTTATTCCACTTAATTCTTTAGTGAAGCTAAGACTGGTTCCTATCCCCCAAAGTGAGCCAAGACAGAGTCCATGGCTTGCATGTGCTAGAGGTCTCAGTGAGGAAATGAATCTGACTCATGCAGCCAGATCCCATAGCACAAGCCACTAACCACCACCCTACAATAGTCAACAATGCTGATGAGAGGAAGTACAAACACAGGTAGAGTGTGATTGAGACTCCATCAAAAACCACGAAAGTAGGCCAAAGCAAAAAGGCCGAAGAGATGGCTCAGGGGTTAAGGCAAATGTCTCCAAGTCTGCCAGTCCAAGGTTGTTCCCTGTGAAACACACAGTAGAAAGTAAACTGACTCCCTCACTCTAGTATTCATCCTTAATCTCCTATCTGGCACTTGAGGAGTGATTTGATGGGCCAATTCTTCTAGAACCTAGATTCAGTCCATATATTTCCTGAATACATGATTCATGATAGACACTATGCTAAGAGCCTCCCACGCTCCCCTCCTTGTGACACATTCTGGACTCTATGCTATTCTCTCTATTCAAAGCTGAGGAAATCATGTATGGGAAGCAACAACTTGTCAAAGGTCACACATCAATAAGTGGCACTTAGTTTTCCTGCAGCCCTAACCTTATTTCAATTGGCCAGTTGAAATAAATCGTATTTCTAGTTTTCCTCATGTATAGATATGTAATGACAACTCAGGGCACAGCGAATAAATGGTTGAGTTGGAAATGGAAATAAGGATTCTGCATTCCAGATCTTGCTTCCTTAGTGTTGATCTTTGGATCTTATTACCCAAGCAACTAAAATCCTCAGTCACCCAGGACATAATAGCCCTGGCTCACAGACCAGCATCCATGCCTTTGAGAAAGAAAATGTTAAGGATAAAGGAAAATGGTATGGCTTCCTGCCACTGGGGTTCCGGCAAAAGATGTCGGCAGGAAGTATCGTTGCAAGGCTGGGCTTCACCTCCAATCTTGTTTGCCAGCTCTAATGTCCAATCTGACAAGCACAACAAAACTGATGGTAAACTTGTTAGCACTTAAGGAGCTGTAGCCAGATTCACCCATCCCTTAGCTTCTCTGGACAAAGAGTTTCCCAAAAGCCAAGCACTGACTCCCTCACTGTGCTGATAATCAGAATCTATTTTTAAGTCCCTATTTTTCTGCGTAATATTCCTAATTGTTCCAGCACAGCACTAAAGAAAAAAGACAGTCACTTTTATGATTCACTTAAAATACATCTAGCCCCTGACTTGACAGCCACTTCAAGAAATCAATCTAATCACCTTAGTTTCTTCTAATTTTATTATGCTTCTTCTAACTATACAATAATAGCTTTTACTGAAATTCTGGACAAGCTTACATGTTTAGATTTAGATTTGTTTAGATAACCTTTAAGGGCATGAGCCTTTAATGTTTTAAAAAGTTAAAGTCAAGCCATTTTTGTTTTTGTCTTACGAAGGGAAATTAGGAAATAATATGGAATTTGAATTAGATTCTACAGTACCAGAGAAACTACAGAAAAAAAGAAATAAATAAAAATGAACGAATCTTTAGCAAACACTTTCTAAAAGCTAAAGTTCTTCTAATAATCTAGTGTGGCAAAGTACAAATTAATTCCTTATCTGTCTTCTAGAAGCTAGTCAAAGAAAGTCACGTAGACTCTGTTGAAAACTGTCAGAAAACAGAAACCTATTTCTGTACCATGGGTGGAGTTAGGCTGGATCCTGGACGGGGTGGGGGTGGGGGTGGGGGTGGGAAAATGGCGCTGTGCGGACAAGACTCACCAGCAATAGCACCAGCTAAGAGCAGGCTTCCGGGGTTGACCTGCCCGTCTTCATTGGCGAAGGAAGCCTTCACGTGGGCGTAGCACGGGAAGTAGATGGCTGAGAACGGAATGTCCCGCAGGAAGCATGCTTTGGCGCCCTGGGAGGTTTGCAAGGAGAAGGAAAAAACCGCATGAAACACACATCCCATCGAGAAGGTCAGACTTCTCGGGAAGTTACCTCACAACAAAATATTCCTGGAGAAGACCAAATCTGTATTCACACACTGAGGGGGTGGGGGTGACAGTAAAATGTAACCTGAGTTCCCAAAGCAACAAGCCTGTGTCTTGTTCTTCCAAAAACTACTAGCTTTGTCACAGGCTGTGAAGACATGGGAAAAGGGAGATCACCATCACTCTAAAGCTGCAATTTCAGCCGGGCGGTGGTGGCGCACACCTTTAATCCTAACACTGGGGAGGCAGAGGCAAGAGGATTTCTGAGTTCGAGGCCAGCCTGGTCTACAGAGCGAGTTCCAGGACAGCCAGGACTACACAGAGAAACCCTGTCTCAAAAAAAAAGTCTGAGCTTTCAATTATAACAATTTTGGAACTCTGTAAATCTTTTCAAGTCTCATTGGGTGGAAGTCACTGGCTTTTCAAGGAGATCTGTTGGCTGGTCTCAAAGTAAGGCAGGCAGCAACAATCAAGGTGCCTCTGTTTATACAGGAGGAGACAGACAAACTGTGTAGGTGCAACGGGAGAGGTCCAATTTTTTGTATTATTTGAAAATCTGATGAAAGTGTTGGAGACTTTCCCAGAAAAAAAATTACATGTACCTAAAATATATATCTTTATAGAGAGTTCTTGGATTCTCTTTCTTGTTTAGGATTTATGAAATATTGAGGAGTGCCTACCCTAAAATATTTACCATAATTCTGACACATTTAAGAGCTCAATGTAGAACAATTAACTCCAGAAGTGAAGTTTTCCCTAAATAATTTCTGATGCCAAAATCATGCCAAGCACTGATGACACCAAGAAAAAAATAATGGTATTACAATGCGAGCTACAACATATACACTGCTTCTCAGGCAGGCTGAGTGTGAAGGAAATTATCTTTTCATCACTTAATGATTTAATACTGTTTCTTTCATTGATTTCTAATGCTCCAATTTTCAACCAGTTACAAAGATTCCCAGAAGGAAATAAGGAATCCACCCAGATTCAACAGCTGCATCCAATGACACGCATGGAGGTTTCGCTGTGCTGTATCGAGGGCTTCTGTCTGATGCTTGCTCCAGTCGGTCATAGCTCTCTCTCCGCCACTCCTCTGTCACTCACTGACTTTTCCTACCAAACACATTTCACTCCCGGCTCCAACTGAGATCTCGGGGTCTATATAAAACCTTCAGTCTTTTTTTCACAGCAACTGTTATTGGCCCAGGTCTACTGCAACTTAATTAGTTGTCTTACACAAGTAATACAAGTGGAACTTTATACCTAATCCTATTAAACTTAATCCGAGTTTAGCTCAGCCTTCCAACCAGAACAAAAGCTTGGAATCTGGATGCTGTCCAGATCTGACTGGATGTGAGTATTCCTCTTTTGACTGACCCATGGAGATGTTATGTGCTCATTCTGCATGACGGTATTAGAAAAAGAGCTGGCCTCCCCTCAGGCGCTGTGCTGCCAGTCAGCTCATGCAGGTAGGTTGTCACTCTCCGAACTGTTAGATGTCAACGCCACCGTTACGTCCTCATTTCACACACATAAAACCCGATGCCGGGATGTTTATCTACCAGCTGCATATCTGGAGGTCGGATTCCAATGCCGTCTTAGAGGTAACTGCACAGAAGTCTAAGCCTGTAGATGTGATGCTGAGATTTCTCTCCCAGCTCTCCGCTCTGAGAAGGCTGGCAATAGAGTGCAGAGTGAGTATCAACTGATATTACATGGGGCACCTAGTGCTCCTGTTATGACTTGTTCTTTAAATAATCTCAGGAAATTAGTCATCCCCTTTCAATTTCTCCTTTTCTCCTCCAGTTTGATTTTTGTGTCGGGCTTTCCTGTGAGTTCTAGTGATCTGTCCACGCATGAGTGCTGTCCATGAGAAACACGCCCAAAGAAGTGATGCCAATAAAGATCAGGTCAATATGGCTCCCACCCTGTAGTAAACAATCACCTCACAATTCTCCCAAAATAACTCATGAGGATTTCTCGTTTTTGTTTTTTTTTTTTTTCTTTCTTGCATTTGGTTTTTTCCAGACAGGGTTTCTGTGTATAGCCCTGGCTGTCCTGGAACTCACTCTGTAGACCAGGCTGGCCTCAAACTCAGAAATCCACCTGCCTCTGCCTCCCAGAATGCTGGGATTACAGGCGTGTGCCACCACCGCCCAGCTTCATGAAGATTTCTTAATTGCTATGTTTCTTTCTACAAAGTTTTCTTTTTACTATACCTCTTAGCCATAAAGCTTTCCAATGTCATATTTCATAGCCAGCCCTCTGTCCTGTTCTTATTTCTTTGCTAATAATAGTTTCTCCCAAGGAAACTAAATTTCTTTCTGGAGATATTCGACTATAGAGTATCATGTTATTTAAAAGCCTACACATTTAATCTGGGGTCCATTGTTACCACTTTAGAGATCACCACAGCAAACATGGTAAGTGTTAAGAGCACTATCACCAGGAACAGAAGCACAATCCCAGAGCTCAGGCCTTGATCAAGTTGCTCTGGCTCATTCCTTTACTCCTTAAACCCACAGTGCATAGCTTTGGTTTCTTGATCCGCAATGTTGCAGTGTCTCCTTTGGCCTTTAGTTGTGTTGTCTATAATTTTATTTAGGTGCTCCTTTAGTGCTCTTACGACTTTCCTAGGTTTGGGATGTCCTGCAGACAGGTTCTTGTATTCTCACCCCTTTCAAAACTTTGCCCTTAACAGATAAGCCCAACTCCTACCAGCCCCAGCCATCAATGCTCCATTCATCTGAGCCGTCATGGTGCCCTGTCGCTCCTCACCTTCTCTGATGATTCCTCTGTTGGGGATGTCGACCTTTTAAATACCATCTTTTTATTCATTTAACTCCCCTCCCATCACCATCTCTACTGGGAGAAGATCTACAGGCATAGATTCCATGACTCCATCCTGTCTACATCTTCTCCATAGCATTCTGAGTTTTCATACTTATATACCTGAACATTTCAGTGTTGGTGTTGCCTGCTTCAGATAGGAAGAAATCAGAGATCAGGTATGACTACCTGATTTAATTTATAAAACACCTTAACAAAATCTGGGAGTGCCGGGCATCTTCTTGATGGCAGTGATTTTTGCTTTGGTGATGTCAGTAGGAGGGAACACAACTAGAAAGATCAACAAGAGTCTTTGGAATAAGTTAGCTTTCTAGAAGGGCAATAACTTGCTTCTTTGAAAAATATTCTCAGGCTGGAGAGATGGCTCAGAGGTTAAGGGCACTGACTGCTCTTCCAGAGATTCCGAGTTCAATTCCCAGCAACCACATGGTGGCTCACAACCACCTGTAATGGGATCTGATGCCCTCTTCTGGTGTGTTTGAAGACAGCAACAGTGTACTCATATAAATAAAATAAATAAATCTTTGTTTAAAAAAAGAAAAATATTCTCAAAAACAAAGTAACAGGATCTGAAAACATGCCTGGGACATAGGAAGGTCAAGGGCACCTGCAAAACAGTGGAGTTCCCAAGAACCACCCCTACTTCCCAACAGCGGCCTATCTCCCTCCTTTCTTAAAAGCATGAGTCAAGTGTACATCTCCGAGAGAAGATGTAAGGAGACTGAAGGCATGAATAAAGTCCAAAGGCAAGTGGCCTGGTAAGACATCAACTTAGAAAGAAGCCAAAAAAAGAAAAGAAAAGCAGACCTGCGCCTGTAACACTAAGGCACACAGTAGGTGTAGTACCTGTAACACTATGAGCACGCAGTAGGAGTAGATTGTATACTTCTAAGAAACAGGCAGCGTTAGGCTTTGTTAGAGGCCGTAGTCTGCCAACGATATGAGAATACAAGAGACACGGAACAGGCCAGGAAGAAAACCTCCTGAGGCAGGATGGCTGCGCTAGCGAGTGAGGCCCGACAGTGCTTCTCTTCCTACTCAGACATGCTCCACTGAAGAGCCTTCCATTCTGTTAGTGTGGAACAAGCACTGAGCACTAGAACAACTTTATACTCTCAAATACCAGGGCCAGAGGTGGGAGGGCAGTGCAGGAAGGCATGGGGAACGCCTGTCACCGTCCGGTGACATACCCACTGTCACAAAAATGAGAGGGACAAATGTGGGCAGAAGGATTGTGTTTCCTGCCTTTCCTCTGGTACCCACCTCTATTGTTCGCCGAACCTGTCCCTGTTCAAGAGACTCCTTTAAGCAAATCATTCCGCTTGAGTCAGAAGGGGACCTTAGTTAGCCAAGGCCTCAGAATCCAGTCTTCCTGCAGAGGTAACTTCAAAACCTATTCAATTTCCCTGGCCTCCTTTTCTTGACCAAGCCTTCCTTCTAGGCCTTAGTCACAAAGGCAGGTGCCAATTTGCAGGGCTGCCTCAGGCAATCCCTGACCTGTTGCTCCCACAACAATGGAAAGGGAAGCAGGATGCTGAAAGGGCTTTTAGGAGCTTCCAAAGGTGAAGAAAATACTTCTCTACCAGATTGCTTGATACATTCTTCATTCTGTGGTTAACACCCATTTCCCCCAGCCCCGTCTCCACAGAGGAAGCTCCTTGGGTTGAGTTCTACCTGCCCCACATAGTCTTTACTGAGTGACCGAGTCATCCTCCACAGGCAACCCTGCGACAAAGGGCAAGCTGTGCTGCTCTGCAGCCTGTGTCTGCAATGCAGCAATCACAACTTCAGCCACTGAACATGAATACATCAAGGAGAGGACGCCATTTCAATCCTCTTTCTTTCTGCTCCCCGTATGAAAAATGCCCAGAGTCTCTGGTTTCCTTTTCACGAGTTATCTAGGTGGATTTCCCTTTATCCTCTGATTGGCTTTGAATTTTCTGGGTACACAGTAAAATGACATACGGAAAATTACTAAACACAAACTACAACCCTCTAACCTAATCACTAAAGTACCCTCTATCTCCAAAGGAGGGAAATTATTATTATTATTATCATTATTATTATTATTATCATTATTATTATTAATGAAAGGCTCATTGAGGAAGAGATGGAAGAAATAAAATGCATTTTCTAGGCAACCATATATGCAAATAATTTTGAGCTGACGGTACTCCAATTCCAAAGCTTTCTATCACCGGGGCTACTTACAGATAAGGCAAGCATCATTAAAGAGAGGCTCCCTTCAGGCTCACAGCCCACAACTGAGGGCTCCGTAGTAGCTTGAGGATGCTGGCCATGGTATCCTCCCAACAAAAGAATCATTTTTGTTTCTCCTGTGTTTTTTGATATAGAAACAGCTGAAAGTCCAAAGGAGTTTTAATCAAATATTAAGTTGATGGAATTATCCATTCAAGTTTACTCCAGCAGTTTTGCTGGGCAAGAGACTCTTATGAAACAACACAAAAGACTGCGGTCCACCTGTCTCTCTCTCTCTCTCTCTCTCTCTCTCTCTCTCTCTCTCTCTCTCTCACACACACACACACACACACACACACACACTTCCTTTAAAAGCTCTTTATCCTGATGTATCCCACCAGCCCTCTCAACCCAACTTTAGGCAGGAAAGCCAGTCCTAAGGTATGGTGCTGGTAAAGATGTTAGAGATGGGGCAGGTCTTTTTGCATGCTAATTCCTGCTTATTCTAGCAGTACCTGCAAACACAGCTCTAAACAGACTATTTCTAACACAGGGAAAGGTAATTACACTCACAAAGGCACCTCTGTGTCAGTCGGGCACCAGGAGCCAGCAGGTCTGGGGGACTGGGGCTTAACAGAGACTCCAGCAGTGAATGCACATTGTCTAGCATAGGGGAAAATGCCAGACTGGGGGACCCCCACAGTATTCAAGACAACAGTGGTGCACCTTGTCTGAGGAGGTTATTTAATGCTTCTGGCACCTGTCGTCAGAGCCACCCCCTCGCCCAACCTTACAGGTTTAGAATTTATTTGGCATGCATAATTGTATATTTTGATCTGGAGCTGCAAACAATGGGCAGCGTGTCATGTCTTGATCCCTTAGCATTCCTCTCGGCTTCCCCTCAGAAAGTTAACCCTTCCATGCACAGCTTGACAGTAGCGGGGGTGAGGGTGGGGGTGGGGGAGGGTTCTGCCCTAGACTCAATCCCCAGTTTCATTAATAAGGGGATGGGGCGTTATGTAATAGACTTCAAGTAAACACACAAACTGTTTACAGGTAAATAACTGGGATGAGATGCAAAAGAAAACTCTGGTATGTTTCAAAGCATCATACCAACTTTTGTATATGATGACATATACATGAAACTTGAGCAGAATCATGCTAGGAATTCTCCCCAGTATCAAGAGCTGCTATGAAGATGGTGCTGTTGTTAAAAAGCAATAAACCAGGGACCAACTGAAGATGTCAGGGAACAGCCAATGACTTCGATTTGAATATAAAATATAATGGCCTCCCCTCTTAGGGACTTTGATGCCATTGTTTTTCTTCTTAATTTCATTGTAATGATAAAAAGCACCTCTTGGTGGAAACACTACAGCTTGGTTGGTTCACTTGCAACTGTAAGCTGCTCTGTCATCAAAAGGGCTGTTGCACTCAGAGGGATGGAAGCCTGGTGACAGAAATAGTTTTTTTTAGTGTGGAACTTTAGTCTCACGTCATCAGCAGAGCAGCAAGCTGTGGGAAGGTGCTTTACTCTACTATTCTCACTCCTTCCTTCTCTTCCTCTTCCTCCCCCTCCTCCCCTTCCTCCTCCTCCTCTTCTGTCTCCTTCTCCTCTTCCTCCTCCTCCCCCCTTTCTCCTAGCTATACCCTTGCCTGGCAAACATATTCTTTTTTCTGTTTCCTCTGCTTACCTTAATACTTGTTGTAAATTTATCTTCCGTCTGTACAACACACATTCTTTAGAATACTTAAAATCAGTCCTCCT